>NC_090650.1:60897437-60952437 GCF_040937935.1 Hyperolius riggenbachi
GCCAGTCGGGGCTTACTGCGCATGTACGGCACGGCTGTGGCCACACCCCCTTCGCGCTCCTGTGGCTGGCATTGTTCTGCACCTACACAGAGAATTCTCTCAGCCACCAGAGCACGCCAGGGGGAGGGGGGGAGGGGGTGTGCGCATGCACCGACTGGCCCTGACTGGCCAAATTAATAGGAGCCCTTAGAGAGGATTCAGAAGGCGGAGGGAGGCGCAGAGGGAGCAATCAGGCCCAAGGGGGCCGGAGGAAGCCTCAGGTATGTATACATTTTTTCTATCCCCCTGTGTCTCGGTCCCTTCAAGTTTACACAGACCCCATCCATGCTGTATTATAGAGCACACTGCAGCTTACACTGTTCTACATACAAAGGGGAACTGCTTGTTCTAATAAGCTGTGAGATGTGATGCTGATGTTTGTTTAATAACTGCAGGTTATCTCAGGTACACTTTAAGTACATATCACATTAAAATCAATCTGAATGTGCTTAGGTAATGTGCTTAGTTAGTAAGTTAATTGCACACATATACTGTACATAATAAGCAGAGCCGGGACAAGGTCCTCCAGCACCCAAGGCTGAGCCACCAAAGTGCGCCCCTCCATCCCTGCCACCCGAGCCATCAAACACTGATTGCTGTTAGACTAAGAGGGCCACAGGGCCCACAACCTCCCCAACACCTTAATATCTAGTTATCTGGCTTGCAGTCACTGCCATGTATCCCCTTTTCTTATTTCTTTCTGCTTCATACACAATTAGGAATGACAGCTGAATGAATTCTGCGCCCCCTCCTACACTGCGCCCTGAGGCTGGAGCCTCTCCAGCCTATGCCTCGGCCCGGCCCTGATAATAAGTGATTGGGAGAATTTGTTGTCCCCTTTTTTTGTGACCCGTAGATTTGTCATGCTTGCAATGTCCGACTTTATGTAAATAAATATTCACCTCAGCTTCCCTGAGACCTGTGGTTATTTTTTTTTTTCATTCCCTGAAAGTTTTCATCCACGCCAAGATCCACAATTTTTCTTTTTTTAAAAAGAAAGATTTACACGTCCAAAATAACACAATACAGTTACACAATGCAAAGTATATCTGCAACTGCTGGTCACAGTAAAGTGAATCTGGACACACCCATGGATCGGTATGCCATTGCGCGGGCACAGGGCATCTGCATGTGGCAGGTTGAAGCCCCAGGTAAGTTTAACTGGATTTTTTAAACTGGCATTAGGCTTTCTTTAAAGCAGTATTGTCACCATAAAAATCAAATTTCAACAGCAACTGGTCTGAGTGTATTAAGTGATGCAGATGCTAATCCTGCATTCAAAACTTGCAAAACTTTTTCTGATGTTATGGTTTGTAGTTATCACATACTTTAGGAGCACTGGCCCTAGTGCCAAACAGTGCCAAATAGTTGAATGCTGGGAGTTCTTTTTATCTATAATATATTCCTCCTCTTCCATTTATTTCCCTGCCTAGCTGCTTATCAGCAACACCCTCTGATTACTTGTGTTTACAAGCAAGGCTGAGGTGACTCAGTGATTGGATGTGTAAATAAAAAAGAGACAGTGCAGTTGTTAGTATACACCTCAGTGGGAGTGTCTGAAGACTCTGGGAGGAGGGCAGCTAATGAATACACAATGAGCAAGAGAAGGGGGGGGAACAAGAGTCAGGGAGGATATGATGTCAGCATTAGCTTGGCAAGATGGCCACTGCCTAGAATAGGATTTTCTGCTTTTCCTTTATAAAATTCACAGGAATCATTACGTGGATAGCACAATACATCTGCTATGTAAGTAGAAGTAGTATTTATCTAACTTATATATGTGTTTTTTATTTCTAGGTTAGCATGGGTGTCGCTTGTTCTTTAAGAAGACAATTCTATATTGCAACATTAGAAATTAACTGGATTAAAGGTGACCACATTTAATCTTTTCTTTTCTTTCTTTTTTTTTCTTTTAATGAATACAATTAATTTTATAGATTGGACTTTTGCTCCGTGTGCCACACATGGACATTTAATTTTAATGGAATCAAAACTATAATACTGGAATAAACTGAACAGAATTTATTACCGCATTAATGAAAAACTCCAGAAGCTGAGGAAAAGGACATGCCTTCAGTCCAGCCCTATACAATTTAGGGATTTATGGCAAACCATGTACAGTCTGCTTACATATAAGCATGTATGTGCATGAGGCTACTTTCATAGCTTACATATAAGCCAGTATGTGCGTGAGACTACTTTCATAGCTTACATATAAGTATGTATGTGCGTGAGACTACTTTCATAGCTTACATATAAGCATGTATGTGCGTGAGGCTACTTTCATAGCTTACATATAAGCATGTATGTGCGTGAGGCTACTTTCATAGCTTACATATAAGCATGTATGTGCGTGAGACTACTTTCATAGCTTACATATAAGTATGTATGTGCGTGAGGCTACTTTCATAGCTTACATATAAGCAAGTATGTGCGTGAGGCTACTTTCATAGCTTACATATAAGCGTGTATGTGCGTGAGACTACTTTCATAGCTTACATATAAGCATGTATGTGCGTGAGGCTACTTTCATAGCTTACATATAAGCATGTATGTGCATGAGGCTACTTTCATAGCTTACATATAAGCCAGTATGTGCGTGAGACTACTTTCATAGCTTACATATACTGTATGCATGAATGTGTGTGAGGCTACTTTCATAGCTTACATATAAGCATGTATGTGCATGAGTACATATAAGCATGTATGTGCGTGAGGCTACTTTCATAGCTTACATATAAGCATATATGTGCGTGAGGCTACTTTCATAGCTTACATATAAGCATGTATGTGCGTGAGGCTACTTTCATAGCTTACATATAAGCATGTATGTGCGTGAGGCTACTTTCATAGCTTACATATAAGCATGTATGTGCGTGAGGCTACTTTCATAGCTTACATATAAGCATGTATGTGCGTGAGGCTACTTTCATAGCTTACATATAAGCATGTATGTGCGTGAGGCTACTTTCATAGCTTACATATAAGCCAGTATGTGCATGAGGCTACTTTCATAGCTTACATATAAGCATGTATGTGCATGAGACTACTCTCATAGCTTACATATAAGCCAGTATGTGCATGAGGCTACTTTCATAGCTTACATATAAGCATGTATGTGCGTGAGGCTACTTTCATAGCTTACATATAAGCATGTATGTGTGTGCGTGAGGCTACTTTCATAGCTTACATATAAGCATATATGTGCGTGAGGCTACTTTCATAGCTTACATATAAGCATGTATGTGCGTGAGGCTACTTTCATAGCTTACATATAAGCATGTATGTGCGTGAGGCTACTTTCATAGCTTACATATGAGCATGTATGTGCGTGAGGCTACTTTCATAGCTTACATATAAGCGTGTATGTGCGTGAGGCTACTTTCATAGCTTACATATAAGCATGTATGTGCGTGAGGCTACTTTCATAGCTTACATATAAGCATGTATGTGCGTGAGGCTACTTTCATAGCTTACATATAAGCATATATGTGCGTGAGGCTACTTTCATAGCTTACATATAAGCGTGTATGTGCGTGAGGCTACTTTCATAGCTTACATATAAGCATGTATGTGCGTGAGGCTACTTTCATAGCTTACATATAAGCATAGTTGTGCGTGAGGCTACTTTCATAGCTTACATATAAGCATGTATGTGCGTGAGGCTACTTTCATAGCTTACATATAAGCGTGTATGTGCGTGAGGCTACTTTCATAGCTTACATATAAGCATGTATGTGCGTGAGGCTACTTTCATAGCTTACATATAAGCACAGTTGTGCGTGAGGCTACTTTCATAGCTTACATATAAGCATATATGTGCGTGAGGCTACTTTCATAGCTTACATATAAGCGTGTATGTGCGTGAGGCTACTTTCATAGCTTACATATAAGCATGTATGTGCGTGAGGCTACTTTCATAGCTTACATATAAGCATGTATGTGCGTGAGGCTACTTTCATAGCTTACATATAAGCATGTATGTTCGTGAGGCTACTTTCATAGCTTACATATAAGCGTGTATGTGCGTGAGGCTACTTTCATACTTGCATATAAGCATGTATATGCGTCAGGCTACTTTCATAGCTTACATATAAGCCAATATGTGCGTGAGGCTACTTTCATAGCTTACATATAAGCATGTATGTGCGTGAGGCTACTTTCATAGCTTACATATAAGTCAGTATGTGCGTGAGGCTACTTTCATAGCTTACATATAAGTCAGTATGTGCGTGAGGCTACTTTCATAGCTTACATATAAGCGTGTATGTGCGTCAGGCTACTTTCATAGCTTACATATAAGCACAGTTGTGCGTGAGGCTACTTTCATAGCTTACATATAAGCATATATGTGCGTGAGGCTACTTTCATAGCTTACATATAAGCGTGTATGTGCGTGAGGCTACTTTCATAGCTTACATATAAGCATGTATGTGCGTGAGGCTACTTTCATAGCTTACATATAAGCATGTATGTGCGTGAGGCTACTTTCATAGCTTACATATAAGCATGTATGTGCGTGAGGCTACTTTCAAAGCTTACATATAAGCGTGTATGTGCGTGAGGCTACTTTCATACTTGCATATAAGCATGTATATGCGTCAGGCTACTTTCATAGCTTACATATAAGCCAATATGTGCGTGAGGCTACTTTCATAGCTTACATATAAGCATGTATGTGCGTGAGGCTACTTTCATAGCTTACATATAAGTCAGTATGTGCGTGAGGCTACTTTCATAGCTTACATATAAGCATGTATGTGCGTGAGGCTACTTTCATAGCTTACATATAAGCAAGTACAGTGGGTTGCAAAAGTATTCGGCCCCCTTGAAGTTTTCCACATTTTGTCACATTACTGCCACAAACATGCATCAATTTTATTGGAATTCCACGTGACAGACCAATACAAAGTGGTGTACATGTGAGAAGTGGATAGAAAATCATACATCATTCCAAACATTTTTTACAAATAAATAACTGCAAAGTGGGGTGTGCGTAATTATTCGGCCCCCTGAGTCAATACTTTGTAGAACCACCTTTTGCTGCAATTACAGCTGCTAGTCTTTTAGTGTGTCTCTACCAGCTTTGCACATCTAGAGACTGAAATCCTTGCCCATTCTTTTTTGCAAAACAGCTGCAGCTCAGTCAGATTAGATGGACAGCGTTTGTGAACAGCAGTTTTCAGATCTTGCCACAGATTCTCGATTGGATTTAGATCTGGAGTTTGACTGGGCCATTCTAACACATAGATATGTTTTGTTTTAAACCATTCCATTGTTGCCCTGGCTTTATGTTTAGGGTCATTGTCCTGCTGGAAGGTGAACCTCCGCCCCAGTCTCAAGTCTTTTGCAGTCTCCAAGAGGTTTTCTTCCAAGTTTGCCCTGTATTTGGCTCCATCCATCTTCCCATCAACTCTGACCAGCTTCCCTCTCCCTGCTAAAGAGATGCACCCCCCGAGCATGATGCTGCCACCACCATATTTGACGGTGGGGATGGCGTGTTCAGAGTGATGTGCAGTGTTAGTTTTCTGCCACACATAGCGTTTTGCATTGTGGGCAAAAAGTTCCATTTTGGTCTCATCTGACCAGAGCACCTTCTTCCACATGGTTGCTGTGTCCCCCACATGGCTTGTGGCAAACTGCAAATGGGACTTCTTATGCTTTCTGTTAACAATGCCTTTCATCTTGCCACTCTTCCATAAAGGCCAACTTTGTACAGTGCATGACTAATAGTTGTCCTATGGACAGAGTCTCCCACCTGAGCTGTAGATCTCTGCAGCTCGTCCAGAGTCACCATGGGCCTCTTGACTGCATTTCTGATCAGCGCTCTCCTTGTTCGGCCTGTGAGTTTAGGTGGGTGGCCTTGTCTTGGTAGGTTTACAGTTGTGCCATACTCCTTCCATTTCTGAATGATCGCTTGAACAGCGCTCTGTGGGATGTTCAAGGCTTTTGGAAATCTTTTTGTAGCCTAAGCCTGCTTTAAATTTCTCAATAACTTTATCCCTGACCTGTCTGGTGTATTCTTTGGACTTCATGGTGTTGTTGCTCCCAATATTCTCTAAGGGCTCTTTCACATCAGAGCTTGCGTTGGAGAATGCTCAAAGCATACGTTTTGTTGTATGCGTTTTAATATGCGTTGCACAGTGAGTGTGCATTTTTAATCCGTTTTCAATGCGTTACAGGACATAGGAAAACGCAGATAATTTTTTTTCTTTTAGTTTTCAACTTTCTACATTGTTCCTCTGTTGCATTCTGGGACTGATTGCCTGCGTTAACGGATTAAAAACGCGCATAGTGTGCGTTTTACATTGACTAACATTGTAACGTATAAAGCTAGCGTTGGCCAAAAAACTGCGCCTGGGTGCAGTGTAACGCAACGCACAAAAAGGCTGCGTTATATGTGAAAGCTAAAATGAAAGTCTATGGACTTTCATTTCACCTTGGGTAACGCAAACTTTATCCTTTGCGTTGAAACGCAGAAAATCTGCCCTAATGTGAAAGAGCCCTTAGACAACCTCTGAGGCCCTCACAGAGCAGCTGTATTTGTACTGACTTTAGATAACCCACAGGTGCACTCTATTTAGTCATTAGCACTCATCAGGCAATGTCTATAGGCAACTGACTGCACTCAGATCAAAGGGGGCCAAATAATTATGCACACACCACTTTGCAGTTATTTATTTGTAAAAAATGTTTGGAATCATGTATGATTTTCGTTCCACTTCTCACATGTACACCACTTTGTGTTGGTCTTTCATGTGGAACTCCAATAAAATTGATTCATGTTTGTGGCAGTAATATGACAAAATGTGGAAAACTTCAAGTAGGCCGAATACTTTTGCAACCCACTGTATGTGCGTGAGGCTACTTTCATAGCTTACATATACTGTATGCATGAATGTGCGTGAGGCTACTTTCATAGCTTACTGTAATGAATAGCGACATAGCAGCGGCGGTGAATGGCGTTACCACCGCAGCTGCTTCTCTGCCTGCCAGTCTTCCCGCTCCTCGGGCGTCTAGCACGCCGAGGACGGGTGTCTCTGCTGTTCACAGGGGTGCATTAGCGCGTGTGTGCGCTCACCGTCAGGATCTTTATGCCAGGAGGAGGCGCGTCAGCTGACCGGCTGGTCGGCTGACGTCACAGGGCACGCTCGCCGCCGCTGATTGGTTGAGGTGCGGTGGGCGTGCCTCAGTGGTCTCCTCCGCTTCATAAGCACGGCGGATTCAGTAGCAACTTGTCTGCTGTTGCGAATACTTCGTATTAGCGCTCAGACCTTAGATAGATCCGGTGTGCTTTGATCCGGGAGGAAACCGGGGATTTCACACAGTGATAGGATTGTTTGATAGCCATAATTATAATTGAAAATTGTATTATCTGTTATGACTCTTGCTTGTTCTGACTATTCTTACTCTCAGTGATTTTGTACTTCTGCCCATCTGATCTTGCTGCCGACTCTGCCTGCTATAACCTTCTTGTCTTTGCCTTCTGACTTTGTACCGTATCTGCCAGCCTGTTGCCAAACTCTGCTAGTCTGACTACTCTACTCTCACCAGAAGGCCCTAGTCTCTGGTGAGGGGTCTGGTACTGTTAGTGCCCACCAGCTCCTCTGGTGTGGCATAGTCAAACCTATCAGTACTATTGTTGCACCAAGCACTACACCTATCTACACTCTTTGCTATTGGTTGCCTCCTCAGCTCTTGTATATCTGTATTATAGGTGATTCTGCAGATCACCATATAATCAGGTATATATCTGCATTATAGGTGATACTGCAGATCACCTAATAATAAGAACTCTGTTAATGCTGACACCAATCGTTACACTTACATATAAACATATGTGTGCGTGAGGCTACTTTTATAGCTTACATATAAGCATGTATGGGTGTGAGTCTACTTTTATAATGGTGCTTTGTGGTCCGTCGAGCAGTATAGTTGCATTCAGGCCCGGATTTACATGACAGCAGATGTCCTGGCACCCTACACTGCACGCTCCACCAACCTACAAACCCCGCCGAACTGCACCCCAAGTGTGCTGGCTGTCTCAGCTGTCACTTCTTCCTTACCCGCCATAGGAAGTTACAGGTCTCCCTTAGCATTAGGCAGCCAGAGGTACCCTCAGTATTAAAAACGAGTGGTGCCCCTGACTGAAGTATAAGTGTACCAACACGTTAAAGTGGTAATAAGCTATAAAAATCAACATTTTGAAAACCACTGTAATGTGTTTGCTAAACTTACAACTATGTGACCCTGCCTTATAATCCTTTTATTTATAAGGATACAAGTAGTACCATTATCATTTATATAATCAGGGCCATTCATTTACCATAAGGCACTGTAGGCGGCTCACTCCCCTCCTCGAGCGTCCCCTGCCCTCCTTCCCTATGCAGAGTCCCTAAGTGGAGCGTAAATGAGAGGTTACTCACCCAACTCTTGGCATTCCACTAACGAGATCTCACTTCATTTGGGGGCACCTTTTTAGCTACTTAATACTGAGGGTTCTTCTGGATACCTTGTGCTAAGGGACACCTGTAGCTACCTATGATTGGCGAGGGAAGTAAGGGAGAAGTGACAGCAGGGCCAGCCAGCCCACTTCCAGTGCGGTTTAACGGGTGTTCGTTGGTTCATGGAGAGTGAATTCTAGGGTGCCAAGACATCCGTGCCTATAGGTTCCAGTGATGTAAATCCGGGCCTGTATATAATAATAGTATTTTTATAGCGCTTTTCTCCCTGGGGACTCAAAGCTCTGTGACCCTGTGTTCTGTAGTCTCAAAGGCTCGCGAAAAGAGGTGGGGTTTTAGCCTTTTCTCACAGCTGTCCAGAGAAGGAGCCTTTCCCACTGACTGTGGAAGTGAGTTCCATAGAGTCGTGGCTGCATGGGAGAAGGCCTGTGCGCCAAATGTGTTTAAGGGGATCCTGGCAATAACCAAAGTCATCTTATTTGCAGAGCAGAGGGTGGGTGGACCTATTTCATTTACAAAATAAGGTATGCACACCTTGTTAAAATAGCACTAAAGATATAAAGCAAAGGGTGCTGAGTCAGTAAACAGGCCTGCAATAGGCCATACACTAGCACAATATATACAAATGACTCGCACACCAGCACAGGAATCTATGAAAAGATAATTTATAAGAAGTATAACAGCCCATACAAAAAATGGTAAAAAATACACAGTGTTCACATAATCTGAATACACCACAGTAAGTGAAATTAGCAGCAAATACATACAGGGGATATCAGCTGTAGATACAGGCAATCATATAAGTTAACAGCAAGGAGATACACAGAAGAGTGGCCAATGCAGTCAATCATAGTGATACCCCCATAATGTCAGATATATACCCTGACAGCGCGCTGTTTCGGAAATCCTCCTTCGTCAGAGAGTATATACGACCTTCCGGCTGCTGTATGAACCCACCACTAGTGAAGCCTTAAATACCTTAATCCTAATACGCCTCCCGCTCTGGACATCCGAGCCGGCCCAATTGGCGCATATGAGACTACGCGGCAACCGCCGCGAGTCCCCATGCGTCACTTCCGGTAATCCGCATCTCCGCTTCCTGTGCGGCCAGCCACCCGGAGACAGACTAGCCATCCCCAGTATGGCCGCCGCACATGCGCGAGCGGAGCTGCAGTGCCGGGATAACCTCTAAACTAAACCAAGTACAGATAAAAGCCACAATAATCAGCATATTGCATAAAGTAAGTCCAGATGGCGGGGGCTTCAACATATGTTCAAAGAAAGATGTCCAGAGTGCAGGAGCGGCAGAATCGCATATATAGGCATGATCTAAAAGAGAATAAAAAACATCTATTAATGTCAAAACCGGAAGTCAGTCAAAAGTCTTAAAGGGAAAGGTCAATCAAAATGTAGTTACATCTGGGGAAGTCAAAAAGCATGCTAATGTCATCAACCCAAAGAATGACCCAACGGCCCCCAAAGTCAACTCCCCTCATCGCAAAAATGGTGATAGATCCACCTCCTCATTCATCCCATTAGGTATCTTGCTATCCAATCTATAAATCCAGTACAGTTCTCGCTGTAACAGCTTTTGCTCCAAATCCCCTCCCCTATACGACGGGGCCACCTCCTCTATCACCCTGAACCTCAATTGAGTTACGTTGTGGCCCGCCTCCCAAAAGTGGCGTGCAACAGGCGAATCCATCTCGCCGCAGCGGATGTTGCTGCGGTGCTCACTTATCCTGGTCCTAATCTCCCTAGTGGTCTGCCCGACATATAGTCGGCCACATGGGCACAGCAGGCAATACACCACAAATTTTGAAGAGCAGTTAGCAAACCCTTTAAGCACAATACGCTCCCCTGTGCGTGGATGGGGAAAAGAGGGGCCCCTTTGCACATAGCTACATTGTGCGCAATGTCCGCATGAGAACATACCCTTAGGTTTTGGTAAGCCGCCAAGCCAGTTATCTCGACTTGATGTTGGTATGTTGGTGCTCCTGGCATGGACTAAAGAGTCCCTCAGATTCCTGGAGCGTCGGTAAGCGCATATAGGCTGATCATGGAATGTCTCAGCTAACGCCGGATCACTGCTCAATATGTGCCAATGCTTTCTAACTATTTGTTGAGCCTGCAATGAAAAAGGTGAATACGTTAGGACCATAGGAATACGCTTTGATTTTACTTTGGGTTTATTTTTTAAAAGGGAGGTGCGATCCTGCCTAGTAGCTCTCTCCAAAGCCTGATTCAACACATCCAGGCTGTACCCCCTCTGTCTGAAGTTGTCCAGCATCACCCCTGCCTCCCTAAAGAAGGCCTCATCTGTGGAGGAAATTCTACGGAGTCTCAAAAATTGGCTATAGGGCAGTCCCTTCTTGAGCCTCTGTGGGTGGTAGCTTTTCGCCAACAAGTAAGTGTTTTTATCAGTCGGCTTCCTGTATGGGGCTGTATGCAATGTGTTACCCTCAACAGAGACCAGAACGTCCAGGAAGTGGACCTCTGATGGACTATAGTCCAAACTAAATGTGATCGTGGAAAATGAACGATCCAAGTCCTGTTTGAAACTAAGGAGTGATTCCTCAGTACCTGTCCATATCAGGAAGACATCATCAATGTACCTCAGCCAGCACAAGGCATGGCTGAGGTACAGTGGGTGTGTATATACAAACTGAGCCTCAAAAGCCTCCATAAAGAGGTTTGCATAACTGGGGGCTACATTGCTCCCCATAGCTGTACCCTGTTGCTGTTGGTAAAAGCTATCCTCAAATCGGAAGTAGTTCTTGGTGAGAACAAGTTGTAACAGTTGCAGGAGAAAGTCCGTCAGGGCAGGATCCATATCCATCCTGGATAAGTTATTACTGATCACCGAAATGCCCTCAGAATGAGGAATAGAGGTGTAAAGACTGGTGACGTCCATCGTGCAGAGGAGAATCGGAAGGTGAAAGGACCCAAAGCCAGAGAGCTTAGCCAGAAAATCAGTTGTGTCTAACAAAAAAGACCGCATGCAAGAGACCCTAGGACGGAGAACCTGATCAAGCAAGACAGCCAGTGGTTGAAAGACAGAGTTGGTACCCGCCACAATAGGTCTACCTGGGGGATGAACAAGAGATTTGTGAATTTTAGGAAGAACATAAAAGAGAGGAGTGAGAGGAAATGGGGAATAAAGAAAGTCATGCAATTGTTTAGAGATAATTCCAACCTCTAGTGCCCTTGCAATCAGACCATCAATCTCCAATTTAATCGAGGTAGTCGGATCTCCTGAAAGTTTCAAGTAAACACTCGTATCATTCAGCTGTCGTAGGACCTCATACCTGTAATCAGAGCTATTCATGACCACCGTGGCCCCGCCTTTGTCGGCAGGCTTAATCACCAACCCTGGGTTAGCACATAAGGAATTGAGAGCCTGAAGCTCTTGTATGGGTAAATTGCCATGGGTTGGACGATCCGGCCCACCGACACCATCAAGGTCACGCTGGACCATGTGGATAAAAGTTTCTACTGTATGAGAAGTTGTGGGCGGAAGCCACTTACTCTTAGCTTTGCACATCGTGAGGTCTATTTCTGGTGGAAATAACTGGGCTCCTGCGGAGGATCTGCTGGACGTGGCTTTATTCGTAAAAAAGGCTTTGATTCTTAGAGTCCTAAAGAAATTGAAAAGGTCACAATCAAGTTCCAAACGAGACCCTGAGTGTGTTGGGACAAAACCTAGGCCCCGCCCCAATACCTTGGTCTCAAGATCTGTGAGTGTGTGGTCCGATAGATTGACCACTAACTCCTCTGCTGCGCCTGACTCCTGGTCACCCTGGAGTCTATTATGCCGCCTCCTGCCCCGCCTCGTCCTTTTCCTCTTCCTCCTCGGCCCCTCGATTGGGGTCCTAAAAAATGGTCGTGTGAGCCTGAGGTCCCCTCACCTGAACTACTGTCAGAGGGATGGTTGGAGCCTTGATATGGTAGTCGTGGGCGGCGTAATGGTCGCCTATCTGCTCTCCAACTATATACCCGGTCCTCCTGATAATCAAGAGTATCCCTCCTGAACTTGTCGAGTTTTTTAGTCAGGATTTCTTGTTTATATCCCTCAATTGCTGAGTCTTGGACTTCAATATAAATAGTAAAGTCGTCTTTGGACAGAACTGTCCCAAGTTTGATCTTAAGACTAGATGCAAGGGATTCTAGTCGTGTAATCTCACTCTGGATACCCTGAACAGTGAGTGTGATTAGATCTAAACTACATTTGTTAAGGATCTTAAACCATTTATCACAGAAATCTTTACTGTTCCTACAGAAAGTGGGCCGTATATTCAATCTTAGCCCCCTCGGTATTCTTTTAGCTCTTAAATACTCAACCAAGGTATCTGAGTGTAATTTATAGTCGATGACTCTCTTCTCCAGGTCCTCAAACTGTCTCTTTAAGTAAGGAATGTCAGTTGAAATATTGCTGTGGGTGTTTGCAAATTGGTCGACCACCCGGTCAATCTCGGTCTGGGTGTATGCTAAAGTGTCAGCAGATCGGTTTGACAAACCACTTAAGTCAGCAAATGACATGCTGCGGGCTGTGCAGAATGATAGGGTGCAAAAAAACCTGAAACAGACCAAAATCAGATATTTACAAAATAAGGTATGCACACCTTGTTAAAATAGCACTAAAGATATAAAGCAAAGGGTGCTGAGTCAGTAAACAGGCCTGCAATAGGCCATACACTAGCACAATATATACAAATGACTCGCACACCAGCACAGGAATCTATGAAAAGATAATTTATAAGAAGTATAACAGCCCATACAAAAAATGGTAAAAAATACACAGTGTTCACATAATCTGAATACACCACAGTAAGTGAAATTAGCAGCAAATACATACAGGGGATATCAGCTGTAGATACAGGCAATCATATAAGTTAACAGCAAGGAGATACACAGAAGAGTGGCCAATGCAGTCAATCATAGTGATACCCCCATAATGTCAGATATATACCCTGACAGCGCGCTGTTTCGGAAATCCTCCTTCGTCAGAGAGTATATACGACCTTCCGGCTGCTGTATGAACCCACCACTAGTGAAGCCTTAAATACCTTAATCCTAATACGCCTCCCGCTCTGGACATCCGAGCCGGCCCAATTGGCGCATATGAGACTACGCGGCAACCGCCGCGAGTCCCCATGCGTCACTTCCGGTAATCCGCATCTCCGCTTCCTGTGCGGCCAGCCACCCGGAGACAGACTAGCCATCCCCAGTATGGCCGCCGCACATGCGCGAGCGGAGCTGCAGTGCCGGGATAACCTCTAAACTAAACCAAGTACAGATAAAAGCCACAATAATCAGCATATTGCATAAAGTAAGTCCAGATGGCGGGGGCTTCAACATATGTTCAAAGAAAGATGTCCCGGCACTGCAGCTCCGCTCGCGCATGTGCGGCGGCCATACTGGGGATGGCTAGTCTGTCTCCGGTTGGCTGGCCGCACAGGAAGCGGAGATGCGGATTACCGGAAGTGACGCATGGGGACTCGCGGCGGTTGCCGCGTAGTCTCATATGCGCCAATTGGGCCGGCTCGGATGTCCAGAGCGGGAGGCGTATTAGGATTAAGGTATTTAAGGCTTCACTAGTGGTGGGTTCATACAGCAGCCGGAAGGTCGTATATACTCTCTGACGAAGGAGGATTTCCGAAACAGCGCGCTGTCAGGGTATATATCTGACATTATGGGGGTATCACTATGATTGACTGCATTGGCCACTCTTCTGTGTATCTCCTTGCTGTTAACTTATATGATTGCCTGTATCTACAGCTGATATCCCCTGTATGTATTTGCTGCTAATTTCACTTACTGTGGTGTATTCAGATTATGTGAACACTGTGTATTTTTTACCATTTTTTGTATGGGCTGTTATACTTCTTATAAATTATCTTTTCATAGATTCCTGTGCTGGTGTGCGAGTCATTTGTATATATTGTGCTAGTGTATGGCCTATTGCAGGCCTGTTTACTGACTCAGCACCCTTTGCTTTATATCTTTAGTGCTATTTTAACAAGGTGTGCATACCTTATTTTGTAAATATCTGATTTTGGTCTGTTTCAGGTTTTTTTGCACCCTATCATTCTGCACAGCCCGCAGCATGTCATTTGCTGACTTAAGTGGTTTGTCAAACCGATCTGCTGACACTTTAGCATACACCCAGACCGAGATTGACCGGGTGGTCGACCAATTTGCAAACACCCACAGCAATATTTCAACTGACATTCCTTACTTAAAGAGACAGTTTGAGGACCTGGAGAAGAGAGTCATCGACTATAAATTACACTCAGATACCTTGGTTGAGTATTTAAGAGCTAAAAGAATACCGAGGGGGCTAAGATTGAATATACGGCCCACTTTCTGTAGGAACAGTAAAGATTTCTGTGATAAATGGTTTAAGATCCTTAACAAATGTAGTTTAGATCTAATCACACTCACTGTTCAGGGTATCCAGAGTGAGATTACACGACTAGAATCCCTTGCATCTAGTCTTAAGATCAAACTTGGGACAGTTCTGTCCAAAGACGACTTTACTATTTATATTGAAGTCCAAGACTCAGCAATTGAGGGATATAAACAAGAAATCCTGACTAAAAAACTCGACAAGTTCAGGAGGGATACTCTTGATTATCAGGAGGACCGGGTATATAGTTGGAGAGCAGATAGGCGACCATTACGCCGCCCACGACTACCATATCAAGGCTCCAACCATCCCTCTGACAGTAGTTCAGGTGAGGGGACCTCAGGCTCACACGACCATTTTTTAGGACCCCAATCGAGGGGCCGAGGAGGAAGAGGAAAAGGACGAGGCGGGGCAGGAGGCGGCATAATAGACTCCAGGGTGACCAGGAGTCAGGCGCAGCAGAGGAGTTAGTGGTCAATCTATCGGACCACACACTCACAGATCTTGAGACCAAGGTATTGGGGCGGGGCCTAGGTTTTGTCCCAACACACTCAGGGTCTCGTTTGGAACTTGATTGTGACCTTTTCAATTTCTTTAGGACTCTAAGAATCAAAGCCTTTTTTACGAATAAAGCCACGTCCAGCAGATCCTCCGCAGGAGCCCAGTTATTTCCACCAGAAATAGACCTCACGATGTGCAAAGCTAAGAGTAAGTGGCTTCCGCCCACAACTTCTCATACAGTAGAAACTTTTATCCACATGGTCCAGCGTGACCTTGATGGTGTCGGTGGGCCGGATCGTCCAACCCATGGCAATTTACCCATACAAGAGCTTCAGGCTCTCAATTCCTTATGTGCTAACCCAGGGTTGGTGATTAAGCCTGCCGACAAAGGCGGGGCCACGGTGGTCATGAATAGCTCTGATTACAGGTATGAGGTCCTACGACAGCTGAATGATACGAGTGTTTACTTGAAACTTTCAGGAGATCCGACTACCTCGATTAAATTGGAGATTGATGGTCTGATTGCAAGGGCACTAGAGGTTGGAATTATCTCTAAACAATTGCATGACTTTCTTTATTCCCCATTTCCTCTCACTCCTCTCTTTTATGTTCTTCCTAAAATTCACAAATCTCTTGTTCATCCCCCAGGTAGACCTATTGTGGCGGGTACCAACTCTGTCTTTCAACCACTGGCTGTCTTGCTTGATCAGGTTCTCCGTCCTAGGGTCTCTTGCATGCGGTCTTTTTTGTTAGACACAACTGATTTTCTGGCTAAGCTCTCTGGCTTTGGGTCCTTTCACCTTCCGATTCTCCTCTGCACGATGGACGTCACCAGTCTTTACACCTCTATTCCTCATTCTGAGGGCATTTCGGTGATCAGTAATAACTTATCCAGGATGGATATGGATCCTGCCCTGACGGACTTTCTCCTGCAACTGTTACAACTTGTTCTCACCAAGAACTACTTCCGATTTGAGGATAGCTTTTACCAACAGCAACAGGGTACAGCTATGGGGAGCAATGTAGCCCCCAGTTATGCAAACCTCTTTATGGAGGCTTTTGAGGCTCAGTTTGTATATACACACCCACTGTACCTCAGCCATGCCTTGTGCTGGCTGAGGTACATTGATGATGTCTTCCTGATATGGACAGGTACTGAGGAATCACTCCTTAGTTTCAAACAGGACTTGGATCGTTCATTTTCCACGATCACATTTAGTTTGGACTATAGTCCATCAGAGGTCCACTTCCTGGACGTTCTGGTCTCTGTTGAGGGTAACACATTGCATACAGCCCCATACAGGAAGCCGACTGATAAAAACACTTACTTGTTGGCGAAAAGCTACCACCCACAGAGGCTCAAGAAGGGACTGCCCTATAGCCAATTTTTGAGACTCCGTAGAATTTCCTCCACAGATGAGGCCTTCTTTAGGGAGGCAGGGGTGATGCT
This sequence comes from Hyperolius riggenbachi, assembly GCF_040937935.1. NCBI lineage: Eukaryota > Metazoa > Chordata > Amphibia > Anura > Hyperoliidae > Hyperolius > Hyperolius riggenbachi. The sequence continues at coordinate 60,914,299 of NC_090650.1, forward strand.
GGACAACTTCAGACAGAGGGGGTACAGCCTGGATGTGTTGAATCAGGCTTTGGAGAGAGCTACTAGGCAGGATCGCACCTCCCTTTTAAAAAATAAACCCAAAGTAAAATCAAAGCGTATTCCTATGGTCCTAACGTATTCACCTTTTTCATTGCAGGCTCAACAAATAGTTAGAAAGCATTGGCACATATTGAGCAGTGATCCGGCGTTAGCTGAGACATTCCATGATCAGCCTATATGCGCTTACCGACGCTCCAGGAATCTGAGGGACTCTTTAGTCCATGCCAGGAGCACCAACATACCAACATCAAGTCGAGATAACTGGCTTGGCGGCTTACCAAAACCTAAGGGTATGTTCTCATGCGGACATTGCGCACAATGTAGCTATGTGCAAAGGGGCCCCTCTTTTCCCCATCCACGCACAGGGGAGCGTATTGTGCTTAAAGGGTTTGCTAACTGCTCTTCAAAATTTGTGGTGTATTGCCTGCTGTGCCCATGTGGCCGACTATATGTCGGGCAGACCACTAGGGAGATTAGGACCAGGATAAGTGAGCACCGCAGCAACATCCGCTGCGGCGAGATGGATTCGCCTGTTGCACGCCACTTTTGGGAGGCGGGCCACAACGTAACTCAATTGAGGTTCAGGGTGATAGAGGAGGTGGCCCCGTCGTATAGGGGAGGGGATTTGGAGCAAAAGCTGTTACAGCGAGAACTGTACTGGATTTATAGATTGGATAGCAAGATACCTAATGGGATGAATGAGGAGGTGGATCTATCACCATTTTTGCGATGAGGGGAGTTGACTTTGGGGGCCGTTGGGTCATTCTTTGGGTTGATGACATTAGCATGCTTTTTGACTTCCCCAGATGTAACTACATTTTGATTGACCTTTCCCTTTAAGACTTTTGACTGACTTCCGGTTTTGACATTAATAGATGTTTTTTATTCTCTTTTAGATCATGCCTATATATGCGATTCTGCCGCTCCTGCACTCTGGACATCTTTCTTTGAACATATGTTGAAGCCCCCGCCATCTGGACTTACTTTATGCAATATGCTGATTATTGTGGCTTTTATCTGTACTTGGTTTAGTTTAGAGGTTATCCCGGCACTGCAGCTCCGCTCGCGCATGTGCGGCGGCCATACTGGGGATGGCTAGTCTGTCTCCGGGTGGCTGGCCGCACAGGAAGCGGAGATGCGGATTACCGGAAGTGACGCATGGGGACTCGCGGCGGTTGCCGCGTAGTCTCATATGCGCCAATTGGGCCGGCTCGGATGTCCAGAGCGGGAGGCGTATTAGGATTAAGGTATTTAAGGCTTCACTAGTGGTGGGTTCATACAGCAGCCGGAAGGTCGTATATACTCTCTGACGAAGGAGGATTTCCGAAACAGCGCGCTGTCAGGGTATATATCTGACATTATGGGGGTATCACTATGATTGACTGCATTGGCCACTCTTCTGTGTATCTCCTTGCTGTTAACTTATATGATTGCCTGTATCTACAGCTGATATCCCCTGTATGTATTTGCTGCTAATTTCACTTACTGTGGTGTATTCAGATTATGTGAACACTGTGTATTTTTTACCATTTTTTGTATGGGCTGTTATACTTCTTATAAATTATCTTTTCATAGATTCCTGTGCTGGTGTGCGAGTCATTTGTATATATTGGACCTATTTCATTACCTAGGTCCTATCAGAGCTGGCCTTAGAGTGTGCGGGGCCTGGGGCGAGTGTCATATGCGTGGCCTAGAGGCATAAGTGAAGGCCATGTACCGTACCACTACAGTCACGGGCTTGTCCACCTCTAAAGCAGTATGCCTTATTATTGTTTAAAAACATGTTAAAGGCCCCTAAGCCAACCAATACAGGAACAATTACAATACGTAATGTAATCAAACTACCTATCCCTAGCTCCCCAGCCAGCCTCTACCTATCCCTAGCTCCCCATGAAACCTAGCACCAATCCCCAGCCAGTCTGAAAGCTCCAGCCTGAGCCCCCTCTATCTCCAGTCCATGCTTGACTTACCTAAATGCCCCTGGGGCCCTCAGGCTGGAGCTCTTGCACGTTACCTTAATCTGACATTTGGCAAGCTTCATGTCAGTGCAGAAATTCATTACAAAAATGCAAACGGCATAGTACAGTAAAGCATGCTGCAGACGAAAACCTAAGCAATAAAAGGGGACGCGGTGCAAAATATAAGGTGTGTAAAACAAAATAGGAAAATCTGAGTATTTGTGAATGGCACACTGCTCAGAACACAAACAGCTAGACTTCTGTAGACCTTTCCTTCACCACCACCAAAATCAACATGGTATGGCAGGCATGACATGCGAGGCCCTCTTCATGTGCGGGGCCTGGGGCGATCGCCCCACTTGCCACCCCCAAAGGCCGCCTCTGGGTCCTATGACTCTTAATCTTTCCATTGCCAGTGACAGAAGGCTGACAGCTGCTGGTGTGAGGTGACTGATAAGATAAGCTGCTGTTGAAACTAGTTCTGTTACTCAGAAATTCCTGTGCAGGGTTCTCAGTGGGGTACATCAAAAAAGGGCATCTGGAAAAAAGGGTGCGGGGTGTAAACGAAAAGCAGTAATACCGTTTATAAAAATATTGTGCTGTATTTCGTTTACAAAAAATATTTTACAAATGTATAAATCATTAAATAATGTGTATGAAATCAGCAATTGTGAAAACGTTAATCTTTCCTGTTTAAAAATCGAAACGTATAATTACGTTTCTTAAAAAAACGATAATATATGTTTAATCGTTATAATTGTATATTATTGTGAATAACCTTCATTTATCGTTTCTTATTTTAATAAAATCTGAAAATATTGTTTATTACGAAGATATAAATATAACTACGTTCGTAATAGGTGTATTAAAACATTAGTAAGTATTACTAACATTTTAATAAAAAACTAAACCTAACCCTACTCTCACACAGAACCCTCCCTGTACCTATCCCTGAACCCTAGACCCCCCTAGTGGTGCCTAAACCTAAGACCCCCCTGGTGGTGCCTAAACCTAAGACCCCCCTGGTGGTACCTAACCCTAAGACCCCCCTGGTGGTACCTAACCCTAAGACCCCCCTGGTGGTACCTAACCCTAAGACCCCCCTGGTGGTGCCTAAACCTAAGGCCCCCCTGGTGGTGCCTAAACCTAAAACCCCCCTGGTGTTGCCTAAACCTAAGACTCCCCTGGTGGTGCCTAAACCTAAAACCCCCCTGGTGGTGCCTAAACCTAAGACCCCCCCTGGTGGTGTCTAAACCTAAGACCCCTCTGGTGGTGCCTAAACCTAAGAACCCCTGGTGGTGCCTAAACCTAAGACCCCCCTGGTGGTGTAAATTGTACTGTAACTATACCTAACCCTACTATCACACAGAACCCTCCCTGTACCTATCCATAACCCCCAGTCACCCCTGGTGGTGCCTAAACCTAAGCCCCCCCCTGGTGGTGCCTAAACCTAAGACCCCCCTGGTGGTACCTAACCCTAAGAACCCCCTGGTGGTGCCTACACCTAAGACCCCCCCTGGCCAACGTGGGATTGTTTCCACAATCTCACAATGTGGGTACATGCACACAATTAACCAAATTACATTTTACAATGTGCAGCAATCATGTCTGTCACAGCAGATCAGATCTTTAAGATCCCCAACAATTCCAGCAGAACGCTTCAGGCTATGTGAGCGCAGCCGAGAGCAGTGCGATCGCGAGCGTCTCGCCTGCGCACTCACACAGGGGCAAAAAATGCCGGTCGGCATCTGCAACAAAGGGGACCCTGGGTGACCAGCTGGGAGCAGAGCTGCGGCCAGGGACAAATAGGCTGCCAGGGGCTGGAGGAAGCCCCAGGTAAGTAGATCTTGTATTTTCTTTTCAGTTCAGATAGAAATTAAATCGCGATTAGAACTTTAGAGACACTAAAGTTGGGGAATGTCAGGGACAACAAATTAAAATAAAATAGTAAAAGCGCTCGCTTCACATATAGCAAACAACTGTTCGTATGCTTGTTCTTAAAGGGAGCCAGAGAGGAACGAGGGGTGAAAAAGGGCAAAGATTTTATACATACCTGGGGCTTCTTCCAGCCCCATAAGCCTGAATCGCTCCCATAGCTTCTTAGCTACGCCATTGCAGATGTGTATTTCATATATAGCATTTGCTGATGTGCAGCATGTAAAATGTAAAAGGACATTTCTATTCCTATTATAAACATGTCACAGTTGCGTTTATAGTCCCTCGTTGCCTGCAGAGGCAATAATATTGTTTGTGACAAGATAAAGAAACACCAGCTTCGCAGCCAATTGACCTTGGAAATGATTATCAAACAGTTCTAAAGTATGATTTTTATTTTCAGGAAGCTCTATGTAAAGCAGCTTGCAAACAATGCCAGGCTGCATTCTAAAGATATGTATTTCCAATTCTGCTGGATTTAAATAACAGGTTTCTCTGCAAGCAGGCCCAGATTTACCTCACAGGAGCCTATAGGCACAGATGTCCTGGACTCCTGGCACCCTAGACTTCACCCCCATGAACCTACAAACCCACTCCAAACTAGCATTTAGTTTAAAGGAAATGTAAAGTAAAAAAAACCCCAAAAAGCCGTTTCTTGCAGCCCCCTGCAATCATCCTGTGCCTAAGCAGTCCTTCCGCGTTGAACCCCTCAAAGCATTGTTCATATCACAACCATATTTTGCATTGCTCCTGGCTGTGGTTGCACGATCTAGGACTTGCACAGCAGCTGGGCCAGTGCCTGCGCACTACTGCACGACTCACTCGCTGACCCAGTCACACAGAAGAGGCTGCAAGGGGACATTTAGGTGACAAAGGAGGGAGACGCTTATGGCTCTGGTATCCTTTAAAGTGTACCTAAAATGGTACACTGGGCCTTATTTATACTTACCTGGGGTTTCCCTCCAGCCCCATGAGGAACGTGGCCTCCCTTGCCGTCCTCTTCGGCCCCTCCGTTCTGCCGCTATAACTCCTGGTAATCCGGTCAGTCGCTGCCAGTCGTAGACTTCTGTGCATGCGCGTGGTACTACTGCACAGGCACAGAATGCTCATCTGTAGGAGCGCAAAAAGGACAAACTGCGCATGCGCAAATCGGTACGGCTGGACGGATTACTGGGAGGCGTAGCACAAGATTGGAGGGGCCAAAGAGGACGGCGAGGGAGGCCATGGTCGTCATGGGATTGGAGGAAGTCACAGGTAACTATACATAATATCAACATCCCAGATTCTTTAAGAATAAGCCTCATTAGGATTTACCTTAAAAAAAACAAAAGCCTTAAAATAAAATCTTACCCATCATCATTACATACTTTTTCTTTTAAGAGCAGAGCTGGTTCTAGACTTTTTGCTGCCTGAGGCAAACTTGTGAGAATGCGTCAAACCCCCCCCCCCCCCATCCCCCCCCCCCCCCACACCCACACACACACACACACCTTTTTTTGTAATGACTGCACAGCACCCGACTATTTACTCTGCTTCATTTAATGTTCTCACATGACATGCTGCAGCTCAACTCAATAGCACACTGGCTGGCTGTGAGTCTATGACAAACTGCACACCCTCAGCCACTCCATTCCTCCTCAGTCAGGACAGCAGGGCCACCTCCTCCCTTCTGCTGTGCAAGTCAAATGAAACACTGCTGCTCTCCAGCTTCCCCCCCCCACCCCCCCTCACTCACTGTCAAACTCCTCACACGGCAAAACAAACTGCATTTCTCCAATGATGACCTTTTCATCTAGCTCTCCTCTCACCTTTCCTCCGACTCTGACTGCATGCTGTTAGTGTACACACACAGTACAAACATGCTGCCTCTGCAATCTCTGCACCTGATGTAAATGTGTCACTTGCTACATGAGAGAACCGGCCCTGTCTAAGAGCTTGGCTGTGCAGTGCTATCTGGGTCCTGTCTGTGTTGTGACACCACTCAGGGAGTCACACACAATTCGTCTCCTGGCTGCGTGCCTGCTGTGGTCTCTCCTCTTCCCAAATCTTTTTATTAAAAACTTGCACACATAATACTCTCCTCCTCCCATCAACCCAGTGCAGTTTGGGGAAGCGAGGAGGAGACATGGGGGGCGGAGCTGAGCTGGTGGTGGACAGCAAGGAAACAGGAACTAGAAACCACCAGCTCAGGGAGGCGGGACAAGAAGGACAGAGCCTGGAGAGTGCAGTGTGATGTGACCAGCCCAGGGTAATGTAAACAAACGTCACACAACACAAGTACACATGCTGCACCCATCGACCACGACTTGTGGGTTTCCGAGTGATGTATGACGCATGTATACACCCACTTTCCACTATAGCTGGAATCAAAATACCGCAGGGGCCAAAAAACATGTTCGCTATAACCGAAATTCTATTGTATCCGGGTTTACTACAACAGGTGTTACTCCCATATACTTAAATAGCTCCCAACTGTCCCTCTTTTGGAGGAAGCCGGGACAGTCCCTCTTTGGGAGCCCTGTCTCTCTGTCCCTCTTTCCTCCCCATTTGTTCCTCTTTCAGGACTTTGTCCCTCTTTCTATGTAAATATATGTATTTCCCTACTGAAAAATATGTTTAATTGCCTTTAAACTTTATTCCCATCTTTTAAATTGATATATTTCTTATATAAATGTTGATATGAAGGAAAATGCACCAGGATAGAAAGGACCAGTGTGGTTTGAATTATAAAACAACATATTTTTCTTAGGAAATCTTTATGGTTTGTGTGACTAGGGGTGTGCCATGGTCATGGTTAGGGATGTGGCTTAAAGCAGATCTGAGATGAAAAACAAACTATAACAAGTAACTTGTCTATATATCTTATCTAAAGTTTAGCTAGTTTACACAAATCTGTTGCAAATCTAGCTGCAAGCAGCTTTAATAGAATATGATTATTTCTTCCTGTGATACAATAACAGCAACCATGTTGTTTGTAAACATTACAGAGAGGCAGGCTTATCTGCATCTTGAGCTAAAAAGCTAATCCTCCCTACTCTTTCCTCCTCCTCTCTGCCTCTGAAATCTCTGGCTACTAATACCTCCCCCTCCTCCTGCCCAGACTTAGCTCCCATGAGCCCTTGCTACTGTCTGAAAGTGCCTTTGAAAACCTGTGGGCGTGGCTTGTTTAGTTTATAGGGAATTGGAGTATTAAAATAAAAACAAAAACGTATTTTGCTTGAGGAATGCCCTATAAACAATAGGAAAGGAACACAATTATGCAATAAGTAAAAGCTTATCTCAGATCCACTTTAAATGTCCCTCTTTCTCGTCTCAAAAAGTTGGGAGGTATGTACTTATAATGGTGCTGGACCAGGAGGATTACTATATATCAGAGTTTATTATAGTGAGATTACACTGTATACGAAATATGCACTGAACACCATCAGTCATTCTTGGATAGATGAAGCAATTTACAGTAATGTGTTTAAAGAGAACTAGAAGTGAGAAGTATATGGAAGTTGCCATATTTATTTATTTTTAAATAATACCAGTTGCCTGGCTGTCCAGTTGATCCTCTGCCTCTAATACTTTTAGCCAATGACCCTGAACAAGCATGACGATCAGGTGTTTCTGACTGACATCTGACTGAATTAGTCACATGTTTGTTTCAGGTGTTGTGATATTCAGACACTACTGCAGACAAAGATCAGCAGGACTGCCAGGCACCTGGTTTTGTTTAACCACTTTGTCCTCCTTGACGTATAAAAACGTCAAGGAGGACATGCGTGCTCCCGCGGCCGATCGCGCACGTGTACGCGCACTCCCGGCCGTGGATTCATTAGCCCAGGAATCAATGTATCGGGCTATGGTGCCCGATCACTGATTCCTCTGCCCCGCTGAAAAAGCGACAGCTTCTCTCAGAAGCTACGCTTTTCCTGACGCTATGTCCCTCTAAGCGTACATTGTACGCTTAGAGTGACGTCATGTAAACAAACTCAAGATTGCCATCTTGTGGCCAAAAAGTAAAACTACATCTAAAAGTAAAAAAACATTACAATACACAAATATTTCCCCAAATAAAACACTATTTATATCCCACCCTCCCAAAAATACCCACATAAAATGTTTAATAAAAAAAAACAAAAAACATTACTATGAAAAAAAAAAAACATAAATATTTACCTAAGGGTCTAAACTTTTTAAATATCTATAAGATATTATTATGAATATTATTATATTAAGATGAAATATTTCTCTATATTTTTTTTTTATAAGCTTGTAAATAGTGATGGATGCAAAACGGAAAAAATGCTCTTTTATTTCCAAATAAAATATTGTTGCGATACATTGTGATAGGGACATAATTTAAACGGTGAAATAACCGTGACAAATGGGCAAATACAATACGTGGGTTTTAATTATGGAGGCATGTATTATTTTAAAACTATAATGGCCGAAAACTGACAAATAATGAATTTTTTCATTTTTTTTTCTTATTCTTACTGTTAAAATGCATTTACAGTAAGGTAGCTTTTAGCAAAATGTACCCCCCAAAGAAAGCCTAATTGGTGGCGGAAAAAACAAGATATAGATCAGTTCATTGTGATAAGTAGTGATAAAGTTATAGGCTAATGAATGGGAGGTGAACATTGCTCGGATGCAAGTGAAAACGACTGAGAGCTTAAGTGGTTAAAGGCAAATACATATGGCAGCTTCCATATCCTATAGGTTCCCTTAAAGAGATTCTGTAAGATCAAAAAGTTCCCCTGGGGGGGTACTCACCTTGGGAGGGGGAAGCTTCAGGGTTCCAATGAGGCTTTTGAAGCCATCCTCTGTCCCACGGGGGCTCGCTGCAGCCCTCCGAAAAGCCGCCCAACAGACTTGACAGCCTGTTCAATATTTACCTTTGCAGACTCCAGCGGGGGCGCTGTTGCGGCTTTCGGCTTCGAAGTCAGCTGAAATACCCGATCTCAGTCAGGTCTGCTCTACTGCGCAGGCGCCGGACACTTGCGCCTGCACAGTAGAGCAGCGATCGGGTATTTCCGCCTACTTCGGAGCCAACAGCTGCCACAGCTCCTGCGCAGGAGTCAGGAAGATAAATATTTACATCCCCGCTGTTCGGAGGGCTGCAGCGAGACCCCCGAAGGACAGAGGATGGCGTGGGAAGCCTCCCCCACCCAAGGTGAGTACCCCTCAGGGGAACTTTTTGACGTTACAGGTTTTTTTTAAAACTATGCCTGTGCAGTTTCCAAAGGTGTCCACTTATGATCCCATCTTTTTTTGTCCAATCTTACCACTCCTATGCAATATGAGGAACAGCCTAAATTATATATTTAATATATTCACTCAGATTACCCTTCTACTGCATAGATTTGGTAAGATTGGACAAAAAAAGATTGTATCATTAGTGGCCACCATTAGAGGGCAGATACCCTGCCAGCGAGATGTGCCATAAGTGACCACTTATCAGAGCTACTAATAGACTGTTATAGTCTGGGGTTCGCTAGACAATGGCAGAGCCAGATCATCCGCAAGGCAAACCTAGGCAGCTGCCTAGGGCCTGTAGAGAGTCTAGGGGCCTGGTGGATGCTAACGCCACCAAATCTTACTACAAAAGCCAGGTGACCATCAGCGGTGGGCAGAAACTGCTATCTTGCCTAAGGCCCCATTTTATCTTCAACCTTTTCTGGCCAATGGAGGATGCGGAGTGTATCTGACTGACATGCTATGCATGACTACCAGGCACTGCGTTTCCTCTCTCTCGTTGCCTGCATGATACCAGACTGAATAATGGACAATTACTGGCTTCTGACGCACTCAGCATCACTGACCACAGACAAGCGTTCTGACCAGATGCTCTGGTTTTCCTGATTGTAAATTCCTTTCCTTCCAACTTTTTGAAAAAGGGTCATTTTTTGATACCAAGAAGAAAAAAAGCAAATGAATGTTGGCCTCTAATTGCCACCAGTTGTGACTCCCAGCCCTGACAGGAAAATAAAAAGGAAGAAAGCGCTTGCTCTGGCTTGAAAACCTGTAGTAAAGAAGAAAAAAATACAATTATAAGGCATGTTTCACACATGACATTATTTGTGTGCAAATTGCGCTTTTGCGAATTTACATTTGTCGCATATCTAATGCAAGTCAGTGGCATCACATTGGACATGCGTTGTGTGAATTTTCGCATTCCAATTTTCTGCAGAAGAAACGGCCTACATGCTTGCTTCTTCTACACAATGGACATGCACGTCGCATATAATTAAGAATGTGAAAATTTGAAAGTGAATTTTAGTTGATTATATATAATGTAATTTACATTAACTTCCTTGGTGTGCATGGGAACATCGGAATGCGAAAATTTGCATAAAAACACAGCTTAGGAGTCTTTTAGTTAATCAATTGGCCAAAAATGATACTGTATAAAGAGAGGTGGCCCTGTTATTCCTTTTATGTTGTCCCCCTTCATAGGCTAAATGAGGCCTGCAGTATCTGTGAAGGGAATTGCTGGCAGGAAGCCACTTGTGTGCACTAAAATGCCTCCCTTCAGGACCAGCCCAAGCAGGATACAGCCCCAGGGGAACACATTTTAGGTGGGCGGGTCTGCCGGTCATCTCGAAATCCATCACTGCGCGTTTGGTTGCTCCCTTTCTGTCTGCAGAAATCAATAGCATTGATTGATTTAATCTGGAAAATATTTCAAATTATGATCGGACAGCCATATTGTGGCATCGATCTCCAGCAGATTTAATCATATTGATCGAATCTGATGGATAAAATTGATAAGTGTATGAGCACCTTATTCCCTGCAGATAACATGAACATCTTTGGCCAAAAGATTGTAAGCCTGCCCACCAACGCCAAGGTAGACTCCTCTCGGACAGGTCCTACACTACACTACGCTACCCTACTCTAATAGATGCTAGTCATCTTTTACCTCGTGTGTTTTTTTTTTTTTTAGTACAAAGTATTTGTATATTCTATTCTGGGGCATGATTAGCTGTGCGCCTTTACTGTGTCTCTGTGATGTTCCATGTCTGAAATATTCCCTCTGGGAAGATCAGATTACTAAAAAAAAGAAGGGACTTCACAGAGACAAAATTAAGTAGCTAATTATGATTAATAGTATAATAGCATGTTAACTTTGTTTGATGTCCCATTTCTCAGGCATTCCCACTTCCCCCTGCAGGCTAGCAGAAAATGGGAATATCTGCAGAATGGGACTTCACAGACACTAAACAAAGGTAACCATGCTTCAGAGGAGAACATACAAATACTGTTATCTAACACTACATCTCCCAACCTGTATGCCCTACCCTATCACTACAGTCACTGTCAGTCTGTCTAACCCTTCATCTCCTAACCTGTATGCCCTACCCTATCACTACAGTCACTGTGAGTCTGTCTATCCCAACATCTCCTAACCTGTATGCCGTACCCTATCACTACAGTCACTGTCAGTCTGTCTAACCCTTTATCTCCTAACCTGTATGCCCTACCCTATCACTACAGTCACTGTGAGTCTGTCTATCCCTACATCACCTAACCTGTATGCTCTGCCCTATCACTGCAGTTAGTCAGTGAGTGTGTGTCTGTGTGCGTCACTCTACTTCAGTCAGGGTATGTCATTCAGTCGGTGTAAGTCTGTATGCCTGGCTGTGTGAAGGTGGGCAATCATCATTAGACATTTGTCATAATTTAGACATTTGTTGTATGGAAAAATTGATTAAAACAAAAATCTATTAAAAATTAGGTCATTATTAAATAATTTTTGATCAATATATCAATCAAACATTAGCTTGATTACTCAGTTCTTTAGTTCTTGATTACCCAGGGGGCGCAGGGGTCACCCGCCAGTTTGTGCAGGGTGGTACTCAGATAAAGGATCAATATTAGGGGGATATCGATCGTTTATCTGATCTTCAAAAAATCTAATAGTGTATGCCCAGCTTCATTGTGAACCCTGATTTGTCATTTAGTCAGTCTGTCAGTGCAAACCTAATACACATTATTTATTATTATTATTATTATTTTTTTTTTTTTTTTTGCATTTGTAACATTTTGTATTTTTTTTTGTTCTTTTTTTTAGGGGGGGGGGGGGGGGGGGTGTCTTTTTTTTGCATTATTTTTTTACATTTTGTATTTTTTTTTTTTGGGGGGGGGGGCTACAACAACAACAACAACAAAGTAAAGAAGAAAGTTATTGCCCTGAGTGAAGGATAATACTCACCTAGCATATTTATTAGATACTCACCTAGTCTTGTTTTTTTTAGATACTTACTTAGACTATTTTATAGATACTCACCTGGTTTTGTTTTTTTAGATACTTACCCAGACTGTTTTATAGATACTCACCTAGTTTTTTTTTTTTTTTTTAGATACTCACCCAGACTGTTTTATAGATACTCACCTAGCTTTGTTTTTTTTAGATACTTACCCAGACTGTTTTATAGATACTCACCTAGTTTTTTTTTTTTTTTAGATACTTACCCGGACTGTTTTATAGATACTCACCTAGTTTTGTTTTTTAAGATACTTACCCAGACTGTTTTATAGATACTCACCTAGTCTTGTTTTTTTAGATACTTACCCAGACTGTTTTATAGATACTCACCTAGTTTTGTTTTTTTAGATACTTACCCAGACTGTTTTATAGATACTCACCTAGTTTTGTTTTTTAAGATACTTACCCAGACTGTTTTATAGATACTCACCTAGTCTTGTTTTTTTAGATACTTACCCAGACTATTTTATAGATACTCACCTAGTTTTGTTTTTTTTTTTAGATACTCACCCGGACTGTTTTATAGATTCTCACCTAGTTTTTTTTTTTTTTTTTTAGATACTTACCCAGACTGTTTTATAGATACTCACCTAGCTTTGTTTTTTTTAGATACTTACCCAGACTGTTTTATAGATACTCACCTAGTTTTTTTTTTTTTTAGATACTTACCCAGACTGTTTTATAGATACTCACCTAGCTTTGTTTTTTTAGATACTTACCCAGACTGTTTTATAGATACTCACCTAGCTTTGTTTTTTTTAGATACTTACCCAGACTGTTTTATAGATACTCACCTAGTTTTTTGTTTTTTTTTTAGATACTTACCCAGACTGTTTTATAGATACTCACCTAGTTTTTTGGTTTTTTTTTTAGATACTTACCCAGACTGTTTTATAGATACTCACCTAGTTTTTTGGGTTTTTTTTAGATACTTACCCAGACTGTTTTATAGATACTCACCTAGCTTTGGTTGTTTTAGATACTTACCCAGACTGTTTTATAGATACTCACCTTGCTTTGGTTTTTTTTAGATACTTACCCAGACTGTTTTATAGATACTCACAAAGCTTTGTTTTTAGATACTAACCCAGCCTGTTTATTAGGCTGCTTGTAGAGGGGTGTTTAAGCTGAGCTGGATGTTTCAGCGTGGAGACAGAGGCGATTAGGATGTTGGAGTGGAGCGGATAGATGTTTGCAGCATGGAACAGAAGGTATGGCTTGGGTCGGGTGGACAATCCTTCTTACATGTAAATTATCACTAACCCAGGATGATGCCATTAAAAACTATTTTTATTCATTTATACATTTGATGGTATAGAAAAAAAATGAATCCCCCCCCCCCAAAAAAAAAAAATCTATTAAAAATTAGGGCATTAGCAAATGAATTCCACCTGCCGGTTAATTATTAAGCAGCCAGTTCATTAATAAGTGGCTAGTGGCTTTCATTTGCTAGCATGGCATCTCATTCCTGAGTTAGTAAAGATTAACATGTTAGGAGAATAGTCAGCTACTACTTACGTGACCGGTGACTGTATCATTGCAGAGATGCTGGTGTTGCAGGTGATGGGAGGCAAGCAATGCAATGGAGAATCCACTTTAGCTTCAGGGCTTCCATTTAAAAGGTTTCACTGAAGGTTGTCCTGCTGGTTTGTAATCCTTGGGAAATTCAGTTATCTTCCTGTTGGTGAAGCACTGCAGCAGATGTGGTCTCATAAGTTGCTTGTTGTACACACACTCCGGGTTCCCATCTGCTGCCAGCAGCTCGTAGGCATTTGCAATGCAATGGATGACGCAGTCTTTGTTGGTGCTTGATTGTTGGTCCACCGCCAGATACTCCATGTTTTTTGTTGGGTTCTTCATGTAGTATTTGTAGCTGTCTTTTATCTGCCTGATGGCCATACTTCCAAAAGCCATGGCCTTGTAGCTGTCTGCAACCACCACCTTTGTACCTTCACATGCGGTGACAAATCCATGCTGATGTTGGCAATCCACGTGGAACTGAACAGTGGGCACTGTTCTGGGTCTGACCGAAAAGCACACTGCTCTGATGCAAGGAAGACCAGTCGCATCCTGGAACTGTTGTCTCAAGAGTTTCACAGCTGCCTCTAACACTCTGCAGTGGAGCATCCCTGTGCCTTGGAGACCCATCTTGTCCTCCATGGTCAGCCGCAGGTCTGGCAGCCAGGGCTTTGGACCCCTCTGTCTTCTTTTCTTCGCCCTCTGCTTCCCTGTTGTGGCCTGGCTGCTGACAGCCGGCCCTCCTCTGCTCCTCTTCTTCCCCCTCCTCCTCGGTGATCCCTGCCCATGGCTTGGGCCTGGTCCAGTCATCATGATGTCCTATTCAGCCCTCTTGTCAGGTTTTTCTTCTTCCAAAAGCCTTTTTTTTCTTCTAAGATATAAATTCAGCTGGAGACTCGCAAATTGCTGCAGTTTCCAATGGCATTTAACTGACTAATGACTTCCAACTGCCATCTTCGGCAGTTGAGCTCATGCCATCTTCAGCAGTTGAGCTCATGCCAGTGGTCTCATGCAGGCATATTTTGAATCCTGGTCAGTTGGGAGCCATGAGGATGATCTCATGCAGGCATTTTTTTTATCCTGGTCAGTTGGGAGATGGCTCATATGTCCAAATACTACTAATTCCTTACGTTTTCTCTACTGTTTACAAATTATGAACATTTTTATCCACTTTTGTTAATAACTATATTATAATTTTGGATATAATTGTAATTAATGTATATTAGAAAACATTAGCTGTTATCTTGATTTATGGCAGGTGCACACTTAGCAGAAACACTAGCGATGCGGAAAAATGCTGTGTTTTTGCTCCTAATGGAAGTCTATGGGCCGCAGGAAAAAACGCATATAAAAAACGCATATGCATTTTCTAACAACGCCTTTTTAAAAATACATGTTTTGTTGCATAATATTAAAAAACGCATCAAAAATGCACATAATGAAAGTCAATGGAAACACAATGGTATGCATTTTTCATGCGTTTTCAATGCGTTTTATATGCGTTGAAAACGCATATGCGTTTTGTATATGCGAAACGCAAATTCATTAAAACACACACAAACCGCTTGAAAAACACATCGGCAGTAAAAAAAAAAAAAGCGCTAACTCAAACGCACCAAAAATGCAGTAAAAAACCCACACGTGACGTAAACACGTGACCTTTCTAGTTATGTTATGTGTGCATCCAGCCTATGGGCTAGTGCACACCAGAGCGGTTCTGGAGCGTTTTTTAAAACGCTTGCAGGGGGAGAACCACCTGGCTGATGAAAGTGAATGGGCTGGTGCACACCAGAGCGGTTTGTTTTTTCCCCAAACGCAAACTCGGGGGCTGCAGCATTTTTCGGATTTCTGAGGCATTTCTGCCTCAATGTTAAAGTATAGGAAAGTGGAAAACCGCTCTGAAAAACGCTAGATCAGAGCGGTTCTCCAGGAGTTTTTTTTACAGTAGCTGTTCAGTAACAGCTTTACTGTAACAATATTTGTAATCTGCTACACAAAAAAGCTCCAAAAAATGCTAGGCATGTTTAGAAAAACTCTCTAAACATGCCTAGAATCAGTCTGAAAATCTGCTTCAAAAACCTCTAGCGTTTTGCAGACCTCCTAGAGCAGTGATGGCTAACTTTGGCACTCCAGCTGTGGTGGAACTACAAGTCCCATGAGGCATTGCAATACTCTGAAAGCTCTAAGCATAAGGGTGCGTTTCCACTAACGCGAATTCGCATGCGTTCCCCGCATGCAAATTCGCATAACCAAAAAAAGTGAATGAGCCTGTGTCCACTTGTCAGGAAAACGGAGCGTTTTCTTGTGCAGGAAAAATCTGCTCAGCAGAGTCATCCGAATTCGGACACCGCACACATGCATGCGATTCGCATACAATGTATTTAATAGGGAATTCGCATGGTGTTTTTTCATGCGAATTTTCATGCGAATTCGCATACGATTTCGCATGGAATCAATGAAAAAGCACACAGGCACTGACATGGTTAAATTCGCACACAGCGCCATCCATGCGAAATCGTTTGCGAATTCGCGGTAAAATTCGCATACAACCGCATGCGATTTCGCTCCTGCATGCGAATTCGTCCGCGGAGAATCCGCGGCGATTTCCCACCGCACTAGTGGAAACGCACCCTCACTCGGGTAGGCAGAGGCATGATGGGATTTGTAGTTTTGTCACAGCTGGAGTGCCAAGGTTAGCCATCACTGTGCTAGAGGTTTTTCGTGTGCACTGGCCCTTAAGGTGGACCCAAATTAAAAATACAAGATTTCAGAAATAAAATCTATTTTCTAAATTATAATAATAAATAGCAGCTTTTTTCAGCTGCATGATGACAAATATAAAATATTTTACATTTATTGGAGGAACCCCTCCCTTCCTTTCATATTGCCGGCAAATAATCCGGCAAACTGGTGAAGTAAGTGGTGTCTGGCAATGGAGGAATTGCTAATGGCTGCCCCCAGTGTAACCCTAGTTATGATAAAGAGAAGGGTGAAAAGCATGCACTGAAATGTTCATAGGTTTGAAGGAGTGTTTATTTATCTTTGTATGTGTCAGAGTGCTGCAACTAAATATTTTTAATTAAAAAAAAGGTTTGGCTTGGGTCCGCTTAAGGCCTCTTGCACACTGCAAGTGATTTAGATTCAGATTCCGCTTTTTAATCAGTTTTTACATCCGATTCAGATTCCGATTTGCAGTGTGCAGGGAGCAAACTGCAAATCGGAATCGGATGTAAAAACTGATTAAAAAGCGGAATCTGAATCGGAATCGCTTGCAGTGTGCAAGAGGCCTAAATCAGTTTTCAGTGGCATAGCAATAGGGGATTCAGAGGTTTTGACCGCACCGGGGCTGCAGTATTAGCTCTCTATTGGTCTTGTGCTGGTAATATTCACTTCTGTAGATGCTTTAAATAGTAGTAATCATTAACAAAGTGTTCCCCAGCCCCTTCTTGTACCTCTGACACTGTGGTTGTCTTTGGCAGCTTTTGGTGTGCAAAATCAATTGTTATGTACGTATAAAATGCTTGGGTGGGCCCAATGTAAAACTTGCACTGGGGCTCATAGCTTCTTAGCTACGTTACAGTCAGTTTTTTTTTTTTTGTAATTTAGTAGGTATAAACTCTTGTTACAACTAGTGGTGGGCAGAAATTATGCCTATGCGTATTTACGCATCATAATTCACAATTAAAGAGAACCAGAGACAAAAAATAAATAGATTTATACATACCTGGGGCTTCCTCCAGCTTAGAGTTGGGCGAACTGTTAGCGCAACTGCAGCCGAACTGTTCGGCTGCCCAACCTGTCATGTGGCTGTGGCTCTTACTACTTCCGGGTCGCAATGACCCGGAGTAGTATGTCTGCGCTGGCCCGGCGGAGCGCGTCCTAGATTGTGCTCCCGTTGCCGGGCACTCTCTGCGCATGTGTGTGACGTCACTCATGACGTCACACACATGCACAGAGAGTGCCCGGCAACGGGATTGCGATCTAGGACACGCTCCGCCGGGCCAGCGCAGATGTACTACTCCGGGTCATTGCGACCCGGAAGTAGTAAGAGCCACAGCCACATGACAGGTTGGGCAGCCGAACAGTTCGGCTGCAGTTGCGCTAACAGTTCGCCCAACTCTACTCCAGCTCAATAAGCCTGGATCGCTGCCACACCGCCGTCCTCCGCTGCCTCTGTCCGCCGGTACCGGGTCCTGTATTTTTGGCCAATCGAGCCAGTCGATGTAAGCGCAGTGCGCTCCCTCCAAACTGCGCAGGCGCATGCGTACAAAGCCGGAGGGAGCCCCTGCGCATGCGTACAACTGGTCACGTCTGGCGGAAGTGACGGGACCCAGTACCGACAGACAGAGGCAGCGGAGGACGTCGGCGTGGGAGCGATCCAGGTTTATGGAGCTGGAGGAAGCCCCAGGTATGTATAACATCTTTGTCCATTTTTCACCTATGCTTCGTCTCTGGTTCCCTTTAAGCTTTGGAATCGCAATGTGAAATTTGCAGATTACGTGTAAATTTTTTTTACATGGAAACATAATCTAACCTTAATTACGCATGTAAGAGGAATTTACGTTAAATTTAGTTTGTGTAAATTCTCTAGAAGTAGGTGGAATTTACGAATGTCATGTAATTTTCTTTGTGTGACATGGACGGGAAAGTTTTTACGCATGCAAACCGATTTTTCGCATTAAATATTTAAGTAGTAGCAACACATGCGCAGTATACTGGCTGATGGACACTATTTTTTTCGCATACGAATGCATTTTTCCCATTGAATAGTAAACGAATAGCTGCGCATGCTCAGTACACTGGTGAATAGATGCGAATATTTTTATGTATTAAATGTGAAGTCATGCGTTTTTGTGTCATTACAGGCATAATTACGATTCACAAATGTAGTATGCTGTACGCAAAGTGTTTACAATTACGCAATGTATAATTGTGAAAAAATTACGAGAAGTTTTGTGTAATCATAATTTACCCATTACAAGCACCACTAGTTACACCTCCTATATGCATCTTACTCAGTTACTACCTCAGGGACAATATACATTTACTGTAATTTTCCACCGTACAGCAGAACATATGAATTCCCCTAAACATTCATCTTATCCTCTCACTCCCCATTCTTGTTAGAGCTTAGCTGCTTGAGGACCGCAGGCTTACACCCCCTAATGGCCGGGCCATTTCTTACAATTCAGCTTAGACCCCTTTAGTGACCGACCATTTTATACAATTCAGCACACAGCAGCTTTATGGGTTTGTTCACACTAAGGGCTTGATTCACTAAACCATGATAACTCATGTCATGGGCGTTATCGCACGCATTTTCACGTTTGCGCACCATCACGAATTTGCGCTCGCAATCGTGAGTTTTCGCACACAATTGCAAATTTTCGTGCGACACCGCGGCTGTTTTGTGTGAAAATTCATGATTTGCACGCAAGTTCGCGATCCTGCGCAAACACGAAGAAACACAGAAAACCGACCTGATATGAGTTATCACGGTTTAATGCATTAAGCCCTAAGAGTGATTTCACTCTTTTGTTAGCAATGGCGATTTTTCTCCTTAAAAGCACTGGTGCAATGGTGGCTCATGTGAGTGTTCTCATATAAGCGATGAGCTTTCTATCCAATTTCCGGGTTAAAGAGTTCACTTCCTGACTGACGTGAAAAAAATCATCACTGCACAAAAGTGCTTTTAAAAGTGCTTTTCTAATCGAAAATCGCTCAGAAAGCTCTTGTAAAAGCCCTTCAAAAATAGCCCTATAAATCTCTCAGCGCTTGCGATGTAAGGCCTTACAGTTCGCTGCCTGGCCACACAACTTAGCACACAAATTGCTCATGGCTCATTTTCTTGCAATCAACAAAGCTTTCTGTTGGTGGCATGATGGCATCTGATTGCTGCTGCGATTTGTAATTTGCAATTTGTATTTTTTTTTTTATTAATATTCGTGTCCTTTTGTTTTATAAATAAAGTGATTTTTTTTTTGCCTCCCCCCCAAGATCCAATCACAGAGATTGCCTCTAATAGGAATCTCCCTATGAGAGGGATCTGTTTCCCTGCCACTCGAGGGGACAGCTCAGTGACAGAGCTGTCCCCCGTACAGCGATGCAGTAGATCGCAGCACTGTACATGTAAATAAAGTTTTTTTTGTTTTTTTTGTCTAACTGCCTGCCAGCCATAATCGCGGCCTGGCAGGCTGATCAGGGAGCTCCGCAACTTGCCAGGGAACGATCGTGCATGCTCACGCACTCCCTGCTAATCTCCGCCCCCAGGACTCGACGCAGGGTCCTGGGGGAGCCACTCAGCGGAAGCAGGAAATGTGGGCGCATGAGGCAGGTCGACAAAAAGGGCGCCGCCATTCACTCCTATAATAAATATCGTTTAATGGGCGCCCAACAGGAAAAAAGGGCGCCGGAGAAAAATAACGTTTTACAAGCGGCGCCCGGAGACTTTTAATGTTTTATAACTGCTTCTCATGATTACACATTATTTAATGATTTATAATTTTTTAAACATTATTTTTAAACGAAAAACAGTACAATATTTTTTTAAAACATTATTTTTAAACGAAAAATAGCACAATACTTTTTTAAAACGTTATTAATGCTTATCACAGGGGGGTCTTAGGTTTAGGCACCACCAGGGGGGTCTTAGGTTTAGGCACCACCAGGGGGGTCTTAGGTTTAGGCACCACCAGGGGAATCTTAGGTTTAGGCACCACCAGGGGGGTCTAGGGGTTAGGGGTAGGTACAGGGAGGGTTCTGTATGAGAGTAGGGTTAAGTATAGTTTTAGTAACATTCTTATTCATCTTTTATAAAACGTTATTATACATTTCACGTTTTAAACAGCGAAGATTTTCGTTTTTACAATTCCAGATTTCATACACATTATTTATTGATTTATAACTTTATAAAACATTATTTTTAACCTCCTTGGCGGGTAATTTTTTTTTGCAAATGAGCAAAAAAATCGTTTTTTTTAATTTTTTTTTTGTTTCATGTAAAGCTACCAGAGTGGTAGCTACATGAAACACCACTAGAGGGCGCATGTGGCCCTCTAGTGCGATCGTCGCCGGCATCAATAGCAAACAGGGGAGCGCGTATATAACGCGTTCCCTTGTTTGGCTTCTCCTGTCGCCATGGCGACGATCGGCATGACGTCATGGACGTCAGCCGACGTCCTGACGTCATGCGCACTCGATCCAGCCCATAGCGCTGCCCGGAACTCATTGGTCCGGGCAGCGCAGGGCTCTGGCGGGGGGCCCTCTTTTACCGCTGCGTGCGGGCGATCGGCGCAGAGCGGCGGCGATCGAGCTGTGCGCGCGGCTAGCAAAGTGCTGGCTGCGCGCACAGCACTTTGAATGGGGCGAATCGCCCCAGCAGGCCCTGAGAAATCCTCCTGCGCGGCATAGCCCGAGCTCAGCTCGGGCTTACCGCCAGGGAGGTTAAACGAAATATAGCACAATTTTTTTGTTATTCATGCTTATCGTTTAAAACCCTGCGCCCTTTTTTCCGGGCGCCCTTTTTTAACGTACGCCCACTCAGCAGCTGCCGATCGGCGTTAGGCAGTCACAGAGTGGTTAAAATTAGCATGAATTCCAATATTTAACAGGTAAAATAGCTGCCATGTGACCACTGGAGCCTTTTTGTGGCAGTTGCACACTACTAGCCAAGACCAGTTGCCAAGACAGTCCAGGGCATTTATAGAGCCACACTATAAAAATCATACATCACAAAAGTGGTCCCCACTCTAAAATGGGAGGTGTTAGAATGTAAATATGCAAATAAATATACCAACCCAGCTACAGCCAACAGGATAGGCATGTGGCACGGGGTATACTGCCCAGTCAAAACAGGAAAAAAAGGACACAGGTGCCCTTATGGAAGAAAGGGTGCTGCATTGGCGCCTGTGATAAACGCAGCGATTTGGGCTCAGGGGGACGGCCTCCATCAGGTGCCAGCCGGTGCCTAATTTACCATTTGTGATGCAAATCGTGGCTTTAGTTTTGGGCGCCGAGAGGTAACCATTGAAAATGCACATCAAAAAAAGAAAAGCCATCCATACAGTAAAAAGCATATAATCAAATAAGCAAGTATCTCAAGATAAATATTGATGCTTTTTATTAATGAGAAACAATATAAAAACAATTAAAAACACAAAGTACAGCGCATAAGGACGTGGAAATAGGATACAATAAATATTGTGGATACATGGATCTCACAAAGTATATATAATAGACCTGGGGTCTGACAGTAATAGATACATATACATAATCAACTGATCCAAAAAACACAGATCCCACACATGACCAGTGTATGTGAATAAATAACAATAACCCAGTCAGGTTAAAAGAGATATATATAGTACAAATAGAGACATGTGGGTCAGAAAATTGGATACAGAACCTCCGTGAATAGTATAGTGATGCAAAAGGTATCTTACCAGAAAGCCCCCCAAGGAATAGACGTCCACTGCGCTGTCCCTCACATGTATCGCAGCTACTGCTGCTTCTTCAGAGGATAGCGGGGTACTGACAAGTTCCCCATTAAATACAAACACCGTCGCCGCTACCGCCCTGACTGTCCGCGTGACGTGGCCACGTCATGCTGACGCGCTGGCGTAGCGTGTCATCACGTGACACGCTCGCCCAATCACGTCCTATCTACTTACGCTATGGTGTACGCATAGACGCATGAAGCGCACCACAGCGTGATATACGTGTCCAATGACAGTTAAACCATTAGGATGCGTATGGGCGCTTGCGGAAAATACATAAACAATTGAGAAAGACCATTGAAAATTTCCACATCCGCAGGTGCACGATAGAGTCACGGGTGCCAGGGGTTTGTTGAAATGCAAATTGCGGGTGCTCGCATAGTGGGTGCCAGTGATTCTATCGAGCGTCTGCTGAAACTCTAAATGATTGATGCTCATTGGCCACCTCCCAGTGCCCAAAATTAGCATCTTAGCAGCAATAGTGCTGCGAGGGGGGGGGGGGGGGGGTAGGAGAGGGGGTAAGGGAAGGCACCACCGGGGATAGGCACCATGGGGGGATCTAAGGGTTAGGTAGGTACCACCAGTGGGAGTTCAGGGTTAGATACCACCAGGGGAGTTTTACAGTTAGGCACCAACAGGGGAGGCTTCTGTGTGAGAGTATGGTTAGGTTAACTATAGTAAAATATCAGCAGTAGAATATCGCTTATTTTAGCGATATTCTACTATCTGCAATACCGTGCGCCCTGTTTTCTAGACGCCTTTACTTTATTTCATGTATGCCTGCCCAGTGCCCACCAACTAGTCAGTTTAGACAATAATCAACATATAGACACATATCATGCAATGATAATTTTCTAAACATGCCATTTCATGATTCTGGTGGTGGTCTTCTACTTTGCACTTTTTTTTTACCTTTTCACTGCTTTAGCGTGCTGCTAATACACCATTCATATAGTTAACTATCAACTTATCTATATAAAGGTGATTAACATTAAAGGATACCAGAGCTAAAATTAGTTAGTTCTTTCTTTCAGGTACCCAAGGCATCTTCCAGCCACCGTAGGCTTGTATGTCTCTTGTGGTCCTCACGCCTTTCCTCCTCACTCAGCCGTTTGGCCTGCTACAGCAGCCAAGTTCCCCAAGTTGAGTAGTACTGTGCAGAAGCGTAACTAGGCCCCACCGGGCCCCCCTGCAGAATTTCAGAGCGGGCCCCCCCTCCCTGGGGCCCGCCCAGGGCCGATTTGTGGGGTCTGGAGGGGTCACAGCATGAGGGGAAAGCCATGGCCACATTCGGCGGGGAGGGGGGAAGTTCCCCCCCTCCCTCACCTCGGGGCTCTCCTCGGGCCTGTCTCCACTTGTCGGATATCTGAGCGTTTTTCTGTGCAAAAAAAAATCTGCATGGTAGACCCCGCAGAATTCGCATACCGCTATGCGATTCGTATACAATCTATACAGGTCCTTCTAAAAAAATTAGCATATTGTGATAAAGTTCATTATTTTCTGTAATGTACTGATAAACATTAGACTTTCATATATTTTAGATTCAAATACACACAACTGAAGTAGTTTAAGCCTTTTATTGTTTTAATACTGATGATTTTGGCATACAGCTCATGAAAACCCAAAATTCCTATCTCAAAAAATTTGCATATTTCATCCGACCAATAAAAGAAAAGTGTTTTTAAAACAAAAAAAGTCAACCTTTAAATAATTATGTTCAGTTATGCACTCAATACTTGATCGGGAATCCTTTTGCAGAAATGACTGCTTCAATGCGGTGTGGCATGGAGGCAATCAGCCTGTGGCACTGATCAGGTGTTATGGAGGCCCAGGATGCTTTGATAGCGGCCTTAACCACTTCCCAACCGCCGTATATACAAATAGCGGCTGGGAAGTGCACCCCGCAAGGACCGCCGTATAGACAAATGGCGGCGGTCCTTGTAGGGGCATGGGCGGAGCGATCGCGTCATCCGTGACGCGATCCTCCGCCGGGAGTCGGAAGCCCGGAATTTTGCCTCTGCTCGCCGGCCACTTAGCAGAGCCGGCGAGCGGAGGAATCCGTAAAAGCAACCAATCAGATAGTATAAGGCACTTTGTTAGGTAAACAAAGTGCCTTATACGTGCTTCCTCCTCGCCTCGTGGTCTCATTGTTGCAGAGACCACTAGCGAGGAGGAACCACTTCGTAAGTAACTCAGCACACTGTTGTTTTTGCCCTCAGCCTCCCTGATCACCCACCCCAGGCCTCATACCCCCCCCTGATCACCCCAGCAGACCCCTGCCTAGCACCCTTGCAAAACCCCCACCCCCCCACCTGCCACTAACTAGCGACGCTGCCCCTTAGTTTAGGTCCCTAACTACCTCCTAGTCACCCCTGATCCCCCCCTACCTTTAGATCACCCCCAGACCCCATCCCAGACTACCCCCCTGTATACTGTATACATCTGTATACAGCTACCTTACCCCCTGATCCCCCTCTGATCACCTGTCTATCACCTGTCCATCACCCCTCAGCACCCCCACCCATCAGAGCAGACCCTAACTGCCCCGCGGGGGTAACCGATCACCTGCCCAGGCCCTCGATTGCCCTCATACCCCCCTCCTGATTACATCCCCTGCTCTTTGTTTACATCTGTCCTCCCCAGCGATCACTAACTGATCTGCGATCAGTAACCCCCTGTGTCTGCCTCTCATCAGATCAGGACTCAGTCTGCCCCGTGCGGGCTCCTGATCAACCCCCGACCCCCTCAAATCGCCCTCAGACCCCCCCCTAATCACCGTCCAAGTGCATTGTATTTGACTGTGCTGCGCTTGTTTTCGATTGTGCTGCGCTTGTATTCGATTGTGCTGCGATTGTATATGATTGTCCCGTGATCTGCTTCGATTGTCCCGTGATTGTTTGATTGCCTCTGAGACCCCACTTCCCACCAACCCCCACCCCACCCCCCATCACCTTCCGAGTGCATCAGATTTGATTGTGCTGCGCTTGTATTCGATTGTGCTGCGATTGTATTTGATTGTCCCGTGATCGGCTTCGATTGTCCCGTGATTGTTTGATTGCCTCTGAGACCCCACTTCCGACCCACCCCCACCCCCCATCACCTTCCGAGTGCATCAGATTTGATTGTGCTGCGCTTGTATTCGATTGTGCTGCGATTGTATTTGATTGTCCCGTGATCGGCTTTGATTGTCCCGTGATTGTTTGATTGCCTCTGAGACCCCACTTCCCACCAACCCCCACCCCACCACCACCCCCTATCACCTTCCGAGTGCATCAGATTTGATTGTGCTGCGCTTGTATTCGATTGTGCTGCGATTGTATTTGATTGTCCCGTGATCGGCTTCGATTGTCCCGTGATTGTTTGATTGCATCTGAGACCCCACTTCCCGCCACACCCACAGGCTATACATGTCGTTTTAGGGTCTATGAGGGAAAAGTTAGTGGAAAATGACACTTTGTGAAAAAACAATAAAAATCAATTTTCCGCTAACTTGTGACAAAAAATAAAATCTTCTATGAACTTACCATACTCCTAACGGAATACCTTGGGGTGTCTTCTTTCTAAAATGGGGTCATTTGTGGGGTTCCTATACTGCCCTGGCATTTTAGGGGCCCTAAACCGTGAGGAGTAGTCTGGAAATCAAATTCCGCAAAATGACCTGTGAAATCCTAAAGGTACTCATTGGACTTTGGGCCCTTTAGCGCAGTTAGGGTGCAAAAAAGTGCCACACATGTGGTATTGCCGTACTCGGGAGAAGTAGTACAATGTGTTTTGGGGTGTATTTTTACACATACCCATGCTGGGTGGGAGAAATACCTCTGTAAATGACAATCTTTTGATTTTTTTACACACAATTGTCCATTTACAGAGTTATTTCTCCCACCCAGCATGGGTATGTGTAAAAATACACCCCAAAACACATTGTACTACTTCTCCCGAGTACGGCGATACCACATGTGTGGCACTTTTTTGCACCCTAACTGTGCTAAAGGGCCCAAAGTCCAATGAGTACCTTTAGGATTTCACAGGTCATTTTGCGGAATTTGATTTCCAGACTACTCCTCACGGTTTAGGGCCCCTAAAATGCCAGGGCAGTATAGGAAACCTACAAATGACCCCATTTTAGAAAGAAGACACCCCAAGATATTCCGTTAGGAGTATGGTAAGTTCATAGAAGATTTTATTTTTTGTCAAAAGTTAGCGGAAAATTGATTTTTATTGTTTTTTTCACAAAGTGTCATTTTCCACTAACTTGTGACAAAAAATAAAATCTTCTATGAACTCGCCATACTCCTAACGGAATACCTTGGGGTGTCTTCTTTCTAAAATGGGGTCATTTGTGGGGTTCCTATACTGCCCTGGCATTTTAGGGGCCCTAAACCGTGAGGAATAGTCTTGAAACGGAATTTCTCAAAATGACCTGTGAAATCCTAAAGGTACTCATTGGACTTTGGGCCCTTTAGCGCAGTTAGGGTGCAAAAAAGTGCCACACATGTGGTATCGCCGTACTCGGGAGAAGTAGTATAATGTGTTTTGGGGTGTATTTTTACACATACCCATGCTGAGTGGGAGAAAGATCTCTGTAAATGGACAATTGTGTGTAAAAAAAATTAACAAATTGTCATTTACAGAGATATTTCTCCCACCCAGCATGGGTATGTGTAAAAATACACCCCAAAACACATTATACTACTTCTCCTGAGTACGGCAATACCACATGTGTGGCACTTTTTTGCAGCCTAACTGCGCTAAGGGGTCCAAAGTCCAATGAGCACCTTTAGGCTTTACAGGGGTGCTTACAATTTAGCACCCCCCAAAATGTCAGGACAGTAAACACACCCCACAAATGACCCCATTTTGGAAAGTAGACCCTTCAAGGTATTCAGAGAGGGGCATGGTGAGTCCGTGGCAGATTTCATTTTTTATGGCGCAAGTTAGAAGAAATGGAAACATTTTTTTTTTTCTTTTGTCACAAAGTGTCATTTTCCGCTTACTTGTGACAAAAAATAATATCTTCTATGAACTCACTATGCCTCTCAGTGAATACTTTGGGATGTCTTCTTTCCAAAATGGGGTCATTTGGGGGGTATTTATACTATCCTGGAATTCTAGCCCCTCATGAAACATGACAGGGGGTCAGAAAAGTCATAGATGCTTGAAAATGGGAAAATTCACTTTTTGCACCATAGTTTGTAAACGCTATAACTTTTACCCAAACCAATAAATATACGCTGAATGGTTTTTTTTTTATCAAAAACATGTTTGTCCACATTTTTCGCGCTGCATGTATACAGAAATTTTACTTTATTTGAAAACTGTCAGCACAGAAAGTTAAAAAAATCATTTTTTTGCCAAAATTCATGTCTTTTTTGATGAATATAATAAAAAGTAAAAATCGCAGGAGCAATCAAATAGCACCAAAAGAAAGCTTTATTAGTGACAAGAAAAGGAGCCAAAATTCATTTAGGTGGTAGGTTGTATGAGCGAGCAATAAACCGTGAAAGCTGCAGTGGTCTGAATGGAAAAAAAGTGGCCGGTCCTTAAGGGGTAGAAAGCCCTAGGTCCTCAAGTGGTTAAAGGACTTCCGAAGCCAAAATCTGCCCCCAAAACGTAAAAAAAGTTAACTACCTGCATGACTTTGTAAGGCACGGAGGACGCCGTCCGCGCCCTCCGTGCCGTTCTGCCTGGTCCCCTCTGCTCAATAGCCCCCCCGAAAGGCTGCGACCCCACGTTCCGGGTCGGTATCTGCAGCCTGCATAAAGATGGCCGCCGGAGCTGGCAGCGGCTGCGCAGTCCGCATAGCCACTACTGCGGCTGCGCAGCTCTAGGCGGCTGCGCAGCTCTAGGGCCAACCCTCCGATCCACGCAGCCTGTTACAAGGTTCGGGGGATTGGCCCTAGAGCTGCGCAGCCGCAGTAGCGGCTATGCGGACTGCGCAGCCGTGGCCAGCTCCGGCGGCCATCTTTATGCAGGCTGCAGATACCGACCCGGACCGCGGGGTCGCAGCCTTTCGGGGGGCTATTGAGCAGAGGGGACCAGGCGGAACGGCACGGAGGGCACGGACGGCGTCCTCCGTGCCTTACAAAGTCATGCAGGTAGTTAACTTTTTTTATGTTTTGGGGGCAGATTTTGGTCTCGGAAGTCCTTTAACCAGTTCATGTCCCAACTACAGTATAATAACGTCATTGCAAGTGGCTTGTGAAAGCCACATGACGTGATTATACGTTATCCCCTTTAAATGAGCACAGCGTGCGTGCTAGCACGCACCTGGGCTCATAAATCCCCCTCTGTCTAACTACACTAATGAGGGATCCCCTCCCAGGTGTCCGATCCCCCCACCCCATGCCCGATCCCCTGTAATTACAACCCCCCCCTCCTTGCAGAGATCGCAGGGAAGCTATGAAAAGTCTCACCTAATCTTTTTCCTGCGGCGATCGGCTCCCCTCCATTCCGTACCGCTGACAGCCTCTATGTGCAGAATGGATCGGGTCCCGGCTTGATGACGTCATCAAGTCGGGACCCGATCCACTCTGCACATGGAGGCTGTCAGCGGTACTGAATGGAGGGGAGCCGATCGCCGCCGCAGGAACAAGATTAGGTGAGACTTTTCATAGCTTCCCTGCGCTGCCGATCTCTGCAAGGGGGTGGGTGGATGGGGATTGAAGAAACACCGCTGCTCTGTGGGAGGGGGGGGGGGCGGTCGGGGAGCAACACACAAAACGGGGGGGGGGGGGGGGAGTTAAGGGGCACACACACCTGGCTATGGGGGGGGAGGGGGAGAAATAGACACATCCAGACAGCTTGGGGGGGGGGGGGGTGAATAGATGAATATCCACATCTGGCTAGCTGGGGGGGAGGGGTACTAAGGGCTGGGGGGGGGGGGGTATCCAGAGGCACATCTGACCAACTATGGGGGAGGGAGGCATATGTAGGTGCAATTCTGACTAACTGGGGGGAGGATTGAATTATAAAGGAGGAAAAAAATAACTAAATAAAAATCGGACACAAACTGAAAAAATGCATTGTATATCCAAATAATTTATTGTCATCATACATTGTACTAGGATTGAATTTTAAATGGTGAAATAACCACATCGAATGGAAAAATAAAATGTGTGGGTTTAACTTACAGCAGCAACTTTTATTTTCAAACTATAATGGCTGAAAACTGTGAAATAATGACTTTTTTTCATTTTTTACCCCTTGTTCCCTTTAAAATGCATAGAAAATAATATAATTCTTAGCAAAAAGTACCACCCAAATAAAGCCTGATTGGTGGCGGAAAAAACAAGGTATAGATCATTTATGTATGATAAGTAGTGATAAAGATATTGGCAAATGAATGGGAGGAGTGTGAAATGTAGAAAATTGTTCTGGTTTTTTAGGGGGAAAACCCCAGGGACGCGAAGTGGTTAAAGAGACACTGAAGCGAAAAAAATATATGATATAATGAATTGGTTGTGTACTATGAATAATTACTAGAAGATTAGCAGCAAAGAAAATGTTCTCATATTTTTATTTTCAGGTATATAGTGTTTTTTCTAACATTGCATCATTCTCTAATATGTGCAGATTACACAACACTCAGCATTCAAAATGATTTTTTCAGAGCAGTCTGTGAACTAATGACCTCTCCTCTGGCAGAGAAAAAGAAAACAGTTGAGATAATAAAAGTCAGATAACAGCCCTCTCCACGACTTTGAAAGTCGTAGAGCTTAATGGCTTTTTTGTATAGAGATAACAACTGGAGTTTCTTAACTCTTCCTGTGCTGGAAACAATTAGACTGATGTATCTGATCTTAATGTTTTAATTCTTAGCTGTACTACACATACAAATCATAATATCATAATTTTTTTTTTTCGCTTCAGTGTCTCTTTAAGCTCATCCAGAGTGTTGGGTCTTGCGTCCCTCAACTTTCTCTTCACACTATCCCACAGATTCTCTATGGGGTTCAGGTCAGGAGAGTTGGCAGGCCAATTGAGCACAGTATATATATACCATGGTCAGTAAACCATTTACCAGTGGTTTTGGCACTGTGAGCAGGTGCCAGGTCGTGCTAAAAAATGAAATCTTCATCTCCATAATGCTTTTCAGCAGATGGAAGCATGAAGTGCTCCAAAATCTCCTGATAGCTAGCTGCATCGACCCTGCCCTTGATAAAGCACAGTGGACCAACGCCAGCAGCTGTGGGTATTTGACACTGGACTTCAGGCATTTTGGTATTTCCCTCTCCCCAGTGTTCCTCCAGACTCTGGCACCTTGATTTCCGAATGACATGCAAAAGTCGCTTTCATCCGAGAAAAGTACTTTGGACCACTAAGCCAGTGCTGCTTCTCTGTAGCCCACGTCAGGCACTTCTGCCGCTGTTTCTGGTTCAAAAGTGGCTTGACCTGGGGAATGCGACACCTGTAGCCCATTTCCTGCACACGCCTGTACACGTGGCTCTGGATGTTTCTACTCCACAGACTCAGTCCACTGCTTCCGCAGATCCCCCAAGGTCTGGAATCGGTCCTTCTCCACAATCTTCCTCAGGGTCC
This sequence comes from Hyperolius riggenbachi, assembly GCF_040937935.1. Taxonomy (NCBI): domain Eukaryota; kingdom Metazoa; phylum Chordata; class Amphibia; order Anura; family Hyperoliidae; genus Hyperolius; species Hyperolius riggenbachi. The sequence continues at coordinate 60,945,063 of NC_090650.1, forward strand.
GGTCACCTCTTCTTGTTGTGCAGCGTTTTCTGCCACACTTTTTCCTTCCCACAGACTTCCCACTGAGGTGCCTTGATACAGCACTCTGGGAACAGCCTATTCATTCAGAAATGTCTTTCTGTGTCTAAGGGCCTGTTCAGACTATATGCGTATGAAGAATGCGTTTAAAATCAAAGAAACGCAAATTGAAAAACCCATGCGTTTTTCTTGCGTTCTAATGCGTATTCTATAGCGTTTTGCACACACACGTGACCCAGGGGAAAAAAAAGAATTATGGGAACCGCAGAGGAAAACTGACGCTAAAAACGCAATAGTACGCGTTTTTGATACGCGTCCATAGACTTTCATTGCGTCCGTTTCTATGCGTGACGCACAGAACTGCATGCAGCAATGCGGATAAGAAACGCATGGGTCTCATACGCATACATGTGAACTAGCCCATTCAAAAGCATTAGGAGCCGTTTCTATGCGTTTTTGGTACCAGTACGCGTTCCCTGAAAACGGCTAGGAACGCATATAGTCTGAACAGGCCCTTACTCTCTTGCTTGAAGGTGTCAATGATGGCCTTCTGGACAGTAGTCAGGTAGGGTCGGCAGTCTTACCCGTGATTGCGGTTTTGAGTAATGAACCAGGCTGGGAGTTTTTAAAAACCTCAGGAATCTTTTGCAGGTGTTTAGAGTTAATTAGTTGATTCAGATGATTAGATTAATAGCTCGTTTAGAGAACCTTTTCATGATATGCTAATTTTTTGAGATAGGAATTTGGGGTTTTCATGAGCTGTATGCCAAAATCATCAATATTAAAACAATAAAAGGCTTGAACTACTTCAGTTGTGTGTAATGAATCTAAAATATATGAAAGTCTAATGTTTATCAGTACATTACAGAAAATAATGAAGTTTATCACAATATGCTAAATTTTTGAGAAGGACGTGTGTGTGTGTGCATGTGCGCGTGCGTGTGTGTGTTTTGCGTTTTGCGATCACGTGAAAACGGCTTGACCGATTTGAACGACACTTGGTATACAGATCCCTTACTACCTGGAATGATATGTTCTGGGGGTCTCGCGGCCCCCCTGCTTACCTGCGCAGAGCTACAATCAGCAAATCAGATTCCACCCATTAAAGTGAATGGAAAAAATGGAAAAGGCTGCCATTCTCACAGTAATCGAGCCAGAGTCCCCACACTTGCCACAGTTGGTCACTTGGTGACCGAGGTTACAAATCCAGGAAAAGTGGGCGGAGCATAAAACAGCCAATGAAATTTCAGACATTCATTTTAAATGGAAACATGTAAACTGCAGCCATTCTTACACTGTTAATCGCAGGGTTTTCAAACTTGGCAAACTTGGTCACTGGGTGAATGAGATTAATATTCAGGAAAGTGGGTGGAGCCTACAACAGCCAATCAAAAGTCACCTATTGATTTTCAAGGGGAATATTAAAACTGCTGCCACGCCCACTCACCCCTCCCACCCCCCCCCCCCCCCCCCGCGCCCCCATGGGGGCCCCGGAGAAAATTTTGGTCGGGATAGTGGGCCCCGGGCTCAAAAAGGTTGGGGACCCCTGTTCTACCGGATAGAATGGGGATTTCGACAGAATGCTGAGCACTAAAGGTAAGTCCAACTGTGCAAAGACTGGCTTTATAGGTGGTCGTATTTTCATGACCGCAGAGACAAACTGTTTCACCAATGGGTCCCACGCCCATCTGTGACCTGTGAATGCCGAGATAGCTGAGATTTGCAATTTAATCGAGTAACTGGAGAGTTTTTTATCCACCCCGGTCTGGAGAAAAGCTAAGAGTTGGTGTACTAAGGGGTGTAAAGGGTCGAAGTTATGCTCTCTTGCATAGGTAGTATACACCTTCCAGATCCTTTGATAAGAGCGGTTTGTGGACGGCCTTCTTGCCTTCAGGAGGGTGTCTATCCCTGAGCCATCACAACCCAATTGCTTCAACTTCCTCCTCTCAATTTGTAAGCCATCAGCTTCAATCGTGCCGGATTCGGGTGACACACCGGGCCCTGTGTAAGGAGATTCTTGTTGATTGGCAACACTATAGGTTGAGAGATCATCATCTGAAGCGCTATAGGGTACCAAGGTCTTTTGGGCCAACACGGAAGTATCGTTATCAGTGTTACCTTCTCCGATCTGAGCCTCAGAAGTAGACGAAGGATCAGCGGCACTGGCGGGAAAACATAGGCCAGGTGAAAGTTCCAGGGCGCTGTCAGCGCATCTACGTCTTCCGCCTCTTTCTCCTGATAGCGACTGATGTACCTCCTGCACTTCCTGTTGTTCTTTGTTGCCATGAGGTCTAATTCCGGATTGCCCCAGTGAGAGCAGAGCATTTTGAACACTCCCTGGGCTAGTGACCAGTCGTTGTTCGATACTGGGGAGCGGCTGAGGAAGTCTGGCACTATATTCTAAACTCCCGAAATATGGACTGCCGAGAGGGAATGGAGATTGGCCACTGCCAGCTTGAAGATCCTTTCCGTCTCCATTAATAAGGAATAACTGCGGGTGCCTCCCTGGTTGCGTATGTAGGCGACAGCTGTCGTATTGTCCATCTTGACCATCACTGAAGTGTTCTTCACTAGATGAAGAAAATGAGAGAGAGCGCAGAAGGCCGCCCTTAATTCTAGCTTGTTTGCTGGCCAAGACTTCATGTATTGAGGCCATAGACCTTGCGCTATCTGATTGCCACAGGTCGCTCCCCAGCCCGTTGTACTCGCATCTGTGGAGATTATCTTTTGATGCGGTAGCGTTAACGGGCAAGATTTCCTGAGGTTGGTCTCTGACAGCCACCACTTCAGATTCTTCTTCATCAGTTGGGTTATAAGGATCGTCTGATTCAGGGTGACTCCGTCCCATTGCTTTAGGAATCCTATCTGCAGGTTCCTGAGGTGCCAGTGTGCCCAAGGGACCATGGGTATTGTTGCGGACATTGTCCCCAAAACCCTTAAACATTCTCTCGCCTGCACCCGGTGGGAAAGAGCGATACGAAGAACCCTCTGTTTTATTACAGGTATTTTTTCCTCTGGAAGACAGACTCGGTTCAGTTCCGTTTGAAATCTTGCTCCTAAGTATATCAAGTCTTTTGTTGGTTGTAAGTGACTTTTCTGGAAATTTATCAGCCAACCAAAGTCTGTTAACGTCTGAATTAGGATCTGTCTGTGTTGAAGTATCTGAGTTTTTGACTTTGCCAATAACAGTATGTCGTCCAGATAGTGGAACGTGCGAATGCCTTGTAGGCGAAGGATGGCAATTATCTCTACAAGAACCTTGGTAAAGGTCCTTGGAGCTGTACATATGCTGAATGGCAGGCAGACAAATTGGTAATGGTTTTCTCCTATTGCAAAACGTAGGTACTTTTGAAATGATGACTGAATAGGGACGTGCAAGTACGCGTCCTCCAAGTCGATGGAGAGTAAATAGTCGTTGACCTCTACTATTGAGATGATCGTATTCAGAGACTCCATTTTGAATTTTTCCAGCCTTATAAATGAATTTAGATATTTCAGGTCCAGTACAGGCCTCCAATCCCCGGACTTTTTCTGCACGAAAAAAAGGTTTGAGTAAAACCCCTTCCCTCGTTGTTGAATAGGAACTGGTATTATCGCTTTCTTGTCCAATAAACCCTGAAGATATTCCTGCAATATCTGTTTTTTGTGAGTCGAAGTCGGTATCTTTGTAGTTTTGAAATGATTGGGAGGTGGTGTCTCTTTGAATTTCCAGAAGTGTCCGGATGTTATTGTCCTTAAGACCCACGGGGAGGTTATATTTCCTTCCCAAACCTGTGAGAAAGATTTCAGCCTCGCTCCTACCGGACAGGTCTGGGGGTTGACACCGTCAAAAAGACTTCTTAACATTTGAGGGAGCAGGAGTAGGTTTCTGCTTCTGGCTCCTGTTGAAGTTTGCCTGACCGCTCTGCCAATTTCTTTTAAAGTTTTTCCCTGGTCTGTAAGACTTCGCATTTCTATATCTAGAGTTTTGGGACTGACCTTGTTGACTAAAGTTCTGCCTACCCGAACGCCTATCCTGGGGAATTAACCCCGATTTTCCTCCTGTAACTCGACTTATGGCAGAGTCCATTTTTTCTCCAAACAGTATTTTGCCATCGAATGGAATTTTGCACCAAAGCAACTTGGAGGCAGGGTCGGCTGACCAAGCCCTCAACCATAGAGCCCTTTTCGCTGTGACTGCAAAGAACATGTTTCTGGAGGAGGAACGGAGAATATCTATGGCCGCTTCTCCAACAAAGTCACCCGAAATCTTAAGATCTTCCATGGCTGCCAGTAATGTTTCCTTATCTGCCTCAGCTAAGATTGCTTGCTCCAAGTTTTCTGACCAGCTGCGGATCGCTTTTCCCACAGATGTTAAAGCGATGGCTGGCTTACAAATACCACCTGACATGGTATATATCTTTTTCAAATCTAAGTCTAACTTTCTTTCCAGTGTGTCCTTAAAGGATATGGCATCATCCAGTGGCAAGGTAATGTGCTTCGCTAGGCGCATGACTGAAGCATCAACTGGAGGAGCAGTGTCCAGAGGTGTAGTAGTTGTCTCTGGGAGAGGGTATAATTTAGACATTCGGTTCGTTAAAGGGAGTCTTTTTTCTAACTTTTGCCATTCTTCCCATATAATTTCCTGAATTTCCTCCATAACAGGAAAGGTTGTTTTGTCTCTAGTTAGATGTTTATAGTAGCGTTTCTTAGATTTTGCCTTAGTTTTCTGCTCGTCCTCTTCTGGCTCTTCCCACTGGATTGCCTCCCTAACTGCATGACAAAAGGCTCAACAAAAGCGAAGTTGAATCCGACCTCATATTCTTCCTCAGTGTTAACCGACGTTGAGGGTTTTTCTTGGCCGAGTCCAGCATCCTGATCCGGATGTGTCTCCATGCTTGCCACAAAATTCTGTAATGATTCCTGTACGGCCTTCTGAACCAGATCCGAGACATCCACTGGAGGCGTGTTGTCTTCTCTTCCTAATTCCTGAAAGCAGTCAGCACAGACAAGCTTATTAGGCATCACTGGCTGCGCACAGGCCCAACAGGCTTTGCTGTCGTGATGATGTTGTGGTGATCTAGATCTTGATTTGTGTTTCCTGCTAGATTTATTATGCTTGGACTTCTTCCTATGTGATCTATCCTTAGATTCTGATCTTTCTTTAGATCGCTTCTTGTCTGAACGGGAGGATCTTCCTTTATCTCTTCCCCGTGTGCTGAAGCAAAGAAATAAGAGACAATAGTGTCTATCAATTATACAGTGCTAAAAACCAGGCTACTAACACTTACCTATCTTCACCCCCTTACCTAGAGTCCTTGTGCTGGTCTTTTGAAGGCTTATGGGCGTCCATGACTAGGCCACCAAGAAATGATAGCGGCACGCTGGAAAAAAAGCATAGAAAAGAACAAAGCAAATAACAGAGAATAGTCCAGCAGAGTTTCACTTTTTCCGGGAACAAAGTATTATTTGAGAGGCAAGCTTCCCCTACCTGTGCTGCGTGAACGTAGCTAACGTAAATTCTAGGCGACGCGGAGATGCAGCAAGCGCCATTACTACACTGCCCAGCTCTTTAATAGTTATCGCCGCGTCATAGGGATGCACCGTCCGCAACACTTGGCCAATTGTTGTTTGGCCAATGAGAACGCGGAAAATCATACGCGTACTTCCGGTAATGCGTTCCACCAACAAGTCGGAAGAGGAGGGGCTACAGAAAAACTGAGGCGGCGGTTGGAACGCACGCCGAGCCCCGGGACGACGAGCAGAGAGAAAGGAGAAAGGGATGAATGGACGCCCGCCCAGCCAAGCTATTAGCCTGGACACGTAACATGGTACTGTAACAAACCAAACACACTTTTAGTGCGTTTCACGAGTAGTTACATGGCGAGAAAATAAAACCAGGCCCCTAAGACCAGCAGAAAGGGGCCAATACTAGCTAAAGCTCTATTAGAGACTGTGAAGCCAGATACTGGATATCTCATGAATTTCAAACCACAATATTTAATTGTGGCTGGTAAGGGGGCAAAACGATAGAAAACATAAAAAGTTTATGCAGGATACAAACCTGCCAGTCCTATGAGGTGAGTGGACAAAGCAAAAAGAGACACATGGAAGGGGGACGGTCAAACATTTATACACATCATGTCCTATGGGGTATAGGGGGCGGGCCAATACCCGTAGTGCTGCCATGGAGGCTTGGGGAAAGCTGGATACATACTTGAGATTACTGTTGCCTGGCAGGGATTGAGACATAAATCCCTTGGGCGACAGTTCAGGGCTGAGGATGCACAAACAGATTTTCCTTTAAAGAGAACCTGAACTGAAAATTAAAAGTCAAAATAAAAAAATACGTCATACTTACCTCCTGTGTAGTCTATTTATCAATCTCTTTTTCCTCCCCTGCGTCCTATTTGTCTGCTGTGATCAATGGAATTCTCTGTCCTCCATTTTGAAAATGGCCATTACTCCATAACGGCTTCCTGGTCAGCACACTTTTAAGCTGTAATATCACCCACTTGAGCCATAGGGAAACATGGACATTACCTTGCACGTTCAGTTGTAACTGACAGCAGCTGATATATAACTGACAGCAACTGCCATATTTCAGTTCTGACAACATATTGTCAGAACTGGAAGCGATCACTGTAAGAAGAAAATGGTGAGCTTACAGTGACTCACTGACAGTGAGGTTATTATGTAATATTCATTTGCAGGTACATCATGTGTTTATTTGAAATAATTTTACTCAGTTCAGGTTTCCTTTAACCTCCTTGCCGGTTATCCCGAGCTCAGCTCGGGGTAACCTGCGCAGGAGGATTTCTCAGGCCCCGCTGGGCCGATTTCTATCAAATATAAAGGAGCACACGCAGCCGACACTTTGCCAGCCGCGTATGCTACCTGATCACCGCCGCAGCGTGCAGCGGCGATCCGCCGCGTGCAGCGGCGAAAGAGGGTCCCTCCAGCCGCCCGAGCCCAGCGCAGCCGGAACAAACAGTTCCGGACAGCGTTAAGGGCTGGATCGGAGGCGGCAGACGTCAGGACGCGTCACTCCGCTCGTTGCCATGGCGACGAGGAAAGCGAAACAAGGAAGGCCACTCATTGCGGCCTTCCTTGTTACTTCTGATCGCCTGAGGCGATCAGAAGTGCGCATACGGAGCGTTTTATTTTATAAAAACCCTCCCGCAGCCGCCCTGGCGATCTTAATAGAACGCCAGGGAGGTTAAAGGGGACCCGAGGTGAGAGCGATATGGAGGCTGCAATATTTATTTCCTTGTAAACCATGCCAGTTGCCTGATCAGTCCTGTTGATCTTCTGACATACTTAGTGTCTGAGTTAAAACCCTGGAACAAGCATATGGCTAATTTAGTAAAACCTGAGT